>NC_088421.1:30201727-30224715 GCF_034236695.1 Oncorhynchus nerka
ATTCACCTGCATTGACCTCATCCCGTCAGTTGAGGATGCCTGGTCATTCTTTAAAGTAACTTCCTCACCATTTTAGATAAGCATGCTCCGTTCAAAAATGCAGAACTAAGAACAGATATAGCCCTTGGTTCACTCCAGACCTGACTGCCCTCGACCAGCACAAAAACATCCTGTGGCGGACTGCAATGGCATCCGAATAGTCCCGCGATATGCAACTGTTCAGGGAAGTCAGGAACCAATACACACAGTCAGTCAGGAAAGCTAAGGCCAGCTTCTTCAGGCAGAAATTTGCATCCTGTAGCTCTAACTCCAAAAAGTTCTGGGACACTGTGAAGTCCATGGAGAACAAGAGCACCTCCTCCCAGCTGCCCACTGCACTGAGGCTAGGTAACACGGTCACCACCGATAAATCCATGATTATCAAAAACTTCAACAAGCATTTCTCAACGGCTGGCCATGCCCTTCCGCCTGGCTACTCCACCCCCCCCCCCCCCCCCCCCCGCAGCTACTCGCCCAAGCCTCTCCAGGTTCTCCTTTACCCAAATCCAGATAGCAGATGTTCTGAAAGAGCTGCAAAACCTGGACCTGTACAAATCAGCTGGGCTTGACAATCTGGACCCTCTATTTCTGAAACTATCCGCCGCCATTGTCGCAACCCCTATTACCAGCCTGTTCAACCTCTCTTTCATATGCGTCTGAGATCCCCAAGGATTGAAAGCTGCAACAGTCCATCCCCTCTTCAAAGGGGAGACACCCTGGACCCAAACTGCTACAGACCTATATCCATCCTGCCTGCCTATCTAAGGTCTTGAAAGCCAAGTCAACAAACAGGTCACTGACCATCTGAATCCCACCATGCCTTCTCCATTGCAATCTGGTTTTCCGAGCCGGTCATGGGTGCACCTCAGCCACGCTCAAGATTACTAAACGACATCATAACCGCCATCGATAAAAAGACAGTACTGTGGCACGTCTTCATTGACCTTGCCAAGGCTTTGACTCTGTCAATCACCATATTCTTATCGGCAGACTCAGTAGCCTCGGTTTTCTGATGACTGCCTGCCTGGTTCACCAACTACTTTGCAGACAGAGTTCAGTGTGTCAAATCGGAGGGCATGCTGTCCGGTCCTCTGGCAGTCTCTATGGGGGTGCCACAGGGTTTGTTCTCGGGCCGACTCTTTTCTCTGTATATGTCAATGATGTTGCTCTTGCTGCGGGCGATTCCTGATCACCTCTCGCCTTGAGGCGACACCATTCTATACTTCCGGCCGATCCTTGGACACTGTGCTATCTAGCCTCAAACGAGCTTCAATGCCATACAACACTCCTTCCGTGGCCTCCAACTGCTTTTAAACGCTAGTAAAACCAAATGCATGCTTTTCAACCGTTCGCTGCCTGCCGCACGCTGACTAGCATCACCACCTAATTAGTTCCGACCTTGAATATGTGGACATCTATAAGTACCTAGGTGTCTGGCTAGACCTTAAACTCTCCTTCCAGACTCATATCAAACATCTCCAATCGAAAATCTAATCTAGAGTCTGCTTTCTATTCCGCAACAAAGTTTCCTTCACTCATGCCGCCAAACTTACCCTAGTAAAACTGACTATCCTACCGATCCTCGACTTCGGCGATGTCATCTACAAAATTGCTTCCAACACTCTACTCAGCAAACTGGATGCAGTTTATCACAGTGCCATCCGTTTTGTCACTAAAGCACCTTATACCACCCACCACTGCGACCTGTATGCTCTAGTCGGCTGGCCCTCGCTACATATTCGTCGCCAGACCCACTGGCTCCAGGTCATCTACAAGTCCATGCTAGGTAAAGCTCCGCCTTATCTCAGTTCACTGGTCACGATGGCAACACCCACCCGTAGCACGCGCTCCAGCAGGTGTATCTCACTGATCATCCCTAAAGCCAACACCTCATTTGGCCGCCTTTCGTTCCAGTTCTCTGCTGCCTGTGACTGGAACTAATTGCAAAAATCGCTGAAGTTGGAGACTTTTATCTCCCTCACCAACTTCAAACATCTGCTATCTGAGCAGCTAACCGATCGCTGCAGCTGTACATAGTCTATCGGTAAATAGCCCACCCATTTTTACCTACCTCATCCCCATACTGTTTTAATTTATTTACTTTTCTGCTCTTTTGCACACGAATATCTCTACCTGTACATGACCATCTGATCATTTATCACTCCAGTGTTAATCTGCAAAATTGTAATTATTCGCCTACCTCCTCATGCCTTTTGCACACAATGTATATAGACTCCCTTTTTTTTCCTACTGTGTTATTGACTTGTTAATTGTTTACTCCATGTGTAACTCTGTGTTGTCTGTTCACACTTCTATGCTTTATCTTGGCCAGGTCGCAGTTGCAAATGAGAACTTGTTCTCAACTAGCCTACCTGGTTAAATAAAGGTGAAAAAAATAATTGGGCGATTTCTTTTTTCCGTGGCTGGGTGCTCTGGGTGGGTAGAGATTTCAGTTTAGGACCAATGGAATGGTCTTAAATGTGCAAACCCCGCCCACCGGGGCCCGAGTGATGCAAAACGAACTCCCTCACTGTTTGGATTAATCTATTTTCACATAAATAGTGGGTTATTCACAACTCTAAATTGTCTTTATCAGGGTTCCCTAAGCTTGTATAGAGATGGATTTGGACTGAAAGCAAGCTTGTAAGGTAAATCTACAGCCAAATCTGAGTACCCAGATAGTCAAATGTTTTTAGACGAGATGAATAATCCATTTTTCACAGAAATGGTGTAGCATTCACAACTCTACCCAGATAGAGGACAATACAAGATGAATAGCCCTATAGCTTTTGATAAAGTACAATTAGGCCTATATCAATGGAAATATGTGTAGGCTTTCCACCATGGCCATGTTATAGGATACCCAGGCCTACATCAACCATTTTCTGTCTCTCTCCTTCCCTCCCTTGTCAGTTGGCCCTGGTCAGCCCTAATGGAGAGCAGTATGACTCGTTACTACGACAACTCCGGGAGAGGATGGACGAGGGTTGTGGGGAGACCATCTACGTTGTTGGGATGGGCTCAGGTAAGTCAGCCTCACTCACTTAATGAGGCTATACAGTATGCACTGATTTGCTCCTACATTTACTAGCTCAGAGAATCAGTCACTTACTGTAGCGAGTGACATTTTACACCGATAAACCCCCCCCAACCCCTCATCCCTTTCTATCAGACGGAGGTGACTATGGTCTGGATGAGGGAGACATGGAGGCGTCTGTAGCCACAGTTCAGTCCCTGTGTGAGCAGACCGAGTCAGAGCTGATCCTGCTGAGGGAGCGTATCGAAGCTGGGGGGCAGGTACGCGACTACCTCATCCGCCGACGCGTGGGTGATCAAGACTTCTTGGAGGTCAGGTGAGTTGGGGGAAGGTCAAGTGTCAGGGGTCAAAGGCTGACTTGATCAACAATTAGATGTGTTTTGACATTAGACCTGGGCTGACGAGGACAAGCATGTCTCTCAAATGCAATTTAAATTCAAAAAAGCTTAAGGGGACGTTGACATAAAGGGGGGAGATCCAGTGTTGTCAAAGCAACACACGAGCAATACTCTGTTTTCATCCCTCTTCTCTTCATCTTGATCTGATCTTGTGTCCCAAATGTCAAATCTCTCCTTCCCTACCGCCCTCTCTCCCCTCCGCCCTCTCTCCTCTCTCCCTCTCTCTCCCCCTCTCTCAGGGTAGCGGTGGTGGGTAACGTAGATGCAGGTAAGAGCACCCTGCTGGGGGTGTTGACCCACGGAGAACTGGACAACGGCAGGGGGTTCGCCCGCCAGAAACTCTTCAGACACAAACATGAAATGGAGAGTGGCAGGACCAGCAGTGTGGGGAACGACATCCTGGGCTTCGACCAGAAGGGACAGGTGAGGGAGATGACATAGGAGGGGCTTATAGGTGATGGAGATTACACTGGGATAACATTGACATGACACTTGAGAGATGACAATGTAAGGCCTGCTTCATTGATCATTTAGTTGATTAATTGGTTTTCTAGATGGAGACATGAAGTTGTTGTTGTGTGTAATCTCTGTCCCTGTATCTAGGTGGTGAATAAGCCAGACAGCCATGGTGGAGAGTCTAGACTGGACTAAGATCTGAGAGGTCCTCTAAGGTCATCACCTTCATGAACCTAGCTGGACATGAGAAGTATCCAAGACTACAGTGTTTGGAATGACTGGACACCTGCCTGACTTCTGCATGCTCATGGTGAGTGAGGGGGTAGTGTGTGGGCGTTAGTGCTTTTCTGACTTTTACTATCCATCAACAGCACCACTGATGAATATTTCGCATGTTCTCTTTTGCTCTCTCTCTCCTCCTTCCATCCCTCTCCCTCCTTCCATCCCTCTCTCCCTCCTCCTTCCATCCTCTCTCCTCTCCCTCCTTCCATCCCTCTCTCCCCTCCTTCCATCCTCTCTCCCTCCCCTCCTTCCTCCTCTCCCTCCCCCTTTCTCTCTCCCTCCCCCTTTCTCTCTCCCTCCCTCCTTCCTCTCTCCCTCCCTCCTTTCTCTCTCCCTCCCTCCTTCCCTCGCTCTCTCCCTCCCCCCTTTCTCTCTCCCTCCCTCCTTCCCTCGCTCCTTCCCTCGCTCTCTCCTTCCTTCCTCTCTCCCTCCCTCCTTCCTCTCTCCCTCCCTCCTTCTCTCGCTCTCACCCTCCTTCCCTCGCTCTCTCCCTCCTTCCTCGCTCTCTTTACCCCCCTCACTCTCTTTACCCCCTCTCCCTGTCTATCTCTCCCATCTTCTCTCTAGGTGGGCAGTAATGCAGGTATCGTAGGGATGACTAAAGGAGCATCTAGGGTCTGGCCCTGGCCTCAATGTGCCTGATGTTCGTAGTGGTCACCAAGATAGACATGTGTCCTGCCAGCATCCTACAAGGTCAGTTCCTTTCTTTCTCTTTCTGGGTGCATCTCAAGTCTAAATCTGCTTCCTTTCCTGGACTCCTTCCCACATCTGCACTGATATGAAATAATTATACAGGTGAAACCATATTCCTCTACCCCACCATACTGCTTTCTCTTAAATTTAGTGATGAGGACCCCCCTCCCCCCTTTTTGGTTACAATATTGACAGTCATCACAAAACCTGACTTTACTGGTTGTGTTATTGTAACAGAGACGTTAAAGCTGCTCCAGAGGTTACTAAAGTCCCCAGGCTGCAGAAAGATCCCTGTTCTGGTCCAAAACAAAGATGACGTCATCGTCACAGCCTCCAACTTCAGCTCTGAGAGGTAAACGTTAAGGCACACACTTTGTAGCCACAATCACACTCTTTAGAAACTGGATTTTGCTTCAATTATAGGGGACCATAATTCAGTGTGTTTGTGTGTGTAGGATGTGTCCAATCTTCCAGATCTCCAATGTGACAGGAGAGAACATGGACCTGCTGAAGATGTTCCTCAACCTGCTGTCTTCTAAAACCTCCTTCAGAGAAGACGAACCTGCAGAGTTCCAGATAGATGACACCTACTCAAAACCGGTTAGTCACACACAAAGCAGCTGCTACACATGCATATTGATGCCACACACACCTCTCTAACCATGTTTTCCTTCTCCGTCAGGGTGTAGCACAGTCGTTTCAGGACTACTTTACGTGGATTGATACGTCTGAATGACACAATGTTGTTAGGCCCAGACCCACTGGGCAGTTTCCTCCCCATTGCAGTCAAATCTATCCACAGGAAGAGGATGCCAGTCAAGGAGGTGAGAGGTGGACAGACTGCCTCCTTCGCCCTCAAAAAGGTATGTTTTCTCTTTAGTGTTCCCTGCTGGAGATGTTTGGTATTACAACACTTTTCTGATGCATAGATAGATAAATGTTTAGTTGAACTGAATGTTTTTTGCAGTGAATAGGAGTCAATACCTCAAGTCTCTCTGTTTCTCTCCCCTCCCTTCCCGCTCCCTCTCTCCATGTTCTCTCTCTACCTCATCTCTCCCCTCCCCATCCCTCTCTCCCTCCCCATCCCTCTCTCCTTCCCCATCCTTCTCTTCCTCCCCTCCCTCCCACCCCTCCCCCGCTCCCTCTCTCCATGTTCTCTCTCCTCATCCCTCCCTACCTCATCCCTCTCTCCCACTTCATCCCTTCTCCCTCCCCATCCCTCCTCCCCATCCCCTCCCCTTCCTTTCCTCCCCATCCCTCTCTCCTCCCCATCCCTCTCTCCCTCCCCATCCTCTTCCATCCCTCTTTCCCTCCCCATCCCCTCTCCCTCCTCCCGCTTTCTCTCCCTCCCCCTCCCGCTTTCTCTCCCTCCTCCCGCTTTCTCTTCTCCTCCCCTCCCGCTCCCTTCTCCTCCTCCTCTCCGCTTTCCTCCCTCCCCTCCCGCTTCTCCTCTCCCTCCCTCCCATCCCTCCCTCCGCTTCTCTCCTCCTCTCCCTCCTCCCGCTTCTCTCCTCCTCCCTCCCCCTCCCGCTCTCTCTCCTCCTCTCCCTCCCCTCCGTTCATTCCCTCCTTAGATCAAGCGTTCATCCATAAGGAAAGGCATGGTGATGGTGTCCCCCAGGTTAAACCCACAGGCATCATGGGAATTTATGGCTGAGATTCTGGTTCTGCACCACCCAACTACGATATCACCCCGCTACCAGGCCATGGGTGAGACACACACACACACACACACACACACACACACACACACACACACACACACACACACACACACACACACACACACACACACACACACACACACAGCTGTCTCATGTCTCACTATATATCTCTCCTTCTCTCGTCATTCCTCTTTCTCCCCCTTCGCAGTGCACTGTGGCAGCATCAGGCAGACAGCCACTATCCTGACCATGAACAGAGACTGTCTACGAACAGGGGACAAGGCATCGGTCCACTTCCGCTTCATCAAGACCCCCGAGTACCTCCACACAGACCAGAGACTGGTGTTCAGAGAGGGACGCACCAAGGCTGTGGGCACCATCACCAAGGTCAGGGGTTAGAAAGGCTTATGAATTGTTTATGAAGGGTTGGAAAGGGTTTATGAAGGATCATGCTCATGAAGACCCCAGAGTTCCTCCACATACCAGAGAGTAGACTGGTGTTCAGAGGGATACACCAAGGCTGTGGGTATCATCACCAAGGTCTGGACTTAAAGGCTTATGAATGGTTCTGAATGGTTTACGAAAGGTCATAAAGACACCAGAGTACCTGCATGCAGAGTACTTCCCTCATGCATTAATCTTATTGGTGGGTGGGTGTTTACAGCTGCTGCAGTCGACCAATAATCTGCCGTCAAACTTCAAACCCCCGCAAATCAAAATGCAGTCTACGAAAAAGGCCCCGTACCGCAGAGAGGATGGAACCACGCCTGCCAATGAGGACGAAGCGAGCACAGCCCGACCAGACAGTCCGCACCAATCACAACAACTGGTGAGAGAGAGAAAGTGAAGTAACAAATTGAAAGGAAGGGAGTGGAGGGGATGGTTAGATGGCGGGTCGTGAAAGTAATAGGTTCAGGGCAGTTGAATAGGTGTAAGTGTTTAACTTATGTGTGTGTGTGTGGTGCGTAAGCTTTCCTCTTAACTTGCTTTACTGCTTCTAGAATGTTTTCTTCTGTAGCTGTGTCTGTCTGATCTGCCTAACACCTCTCCTTTCCTACTATTCTTCTCCTCTTCATGTTTTCACACCCTACTGTTTCCTTCCTTTTCATTTACTGATTACTCCTCCTGTCACCCTGTCTCTTTTCCTCTCACCCTGTTTCCTTCCTTTTCATTGCTATTCTCATTTACTGATTACTCCTCCTGCCACCCTCTCTTTTCCTCTCACCCTGTTTCCTTCCTTTTCATTGCTATTCTCATTTACTGATTACTCCACCTGCCACCCTGTCTCTTTTCCTCTCACCCTGTTTCCTTCCTTTTCATTGCTATTCTCATTTACTGATTACTCCTCCTGCCACCCTGTCTCTTTTCCTCTCACCCTGTTTCCTTCCTTTTCATTGCTATTCTCATTTACTGATTACTCCTCCTGCCACCCTGTCTCTTTTCCTCACCCTGTTTCCTTCCTTTTCATTGCTATTCTCATTTACTGATTACTCCTCCTGCCACCCTCTCTTTTTTCACCCCTTCCTTTTCATTGCTATTCTCATTTACTGATTACTCCTCCTCCCTGTCTCTTTTCCTCTCACCCTGTTTCCTTCCTTTTCATTGCTATTCTCATTTACTGATTACTCCTCCTGCCACCCTGTCTCTTTTCCTCTCACCCTGTTTCCTTCCTTTTCATTGCTATTCTCATTTACTGATTACTCCTCCTGCCACCCTGTCTCTTTTCCTCTCACCCTGTTTCCTTCCTTTTCATTGCTATTCTCATTTACTGATTACTCCACCTGCCACCCTGTCTCTTTTCCTCTCACCCTGTTTTTCCTTTTCTTCTATTCTCATTTACTGATTACTCCTTGTCACCCTGTCTCTTTTCCTCTCACCCTGTTTCCTTCCTTTTCATTGCTATTCTCATTCACTGATTACTCCTCCTGTCACCCTGTCTCTTTTCCTCTCACCCTGTTTCCTTCCTTTTCATTGCTATTCTCATGTACTGATTACTCCTCCTGTCACCCTGTCTCTTTTCCTCTCACCCTGTTTCCTTCCTTTTCATTGCTATTCTCATTCACTGATTACTCCTCCTGTCACCCTGTCTCTTTTCCTCTCACCCTGTTTCCTTCCTTTTCATTGCTATTCTCATTCACTGATTACTCCTCCTGTCACCCTGTCTCTTTTCCTCTCACCCTGTTTCCTTTCCTTTTCTACCCTGATTACTCCTCCTGTCACCCTGTCTCTTTTCCTCTCACCCTGTTTCCTTCCTTTCATTGCTATTCTTTTCACTGATTTCCTCACCCTGTCTCTTTTCCTCTCACCCTGTTTCATTCTCTGCATTCTTTTCAATTTCCACATTCATTTGCTCTTCATCCTCTTTGTGCATTACAACGTTACTACATCCTTGATTTTCCCTCCATTCCTCCTCTCTCTGTGTTGGTGCTTTGCTTGCTTCCTCAGACAGAGGGGGAGGATGACCCTCAGAGTAATGAGGGAAACAAGAGAGCAAGGTAAACAGAAACAAACAGAGCAAGATAAACAATGGGAACCAGGCAGGTAAACAAGATAATTAGGTCAAATGAGTCTTGTCCAGTAACTTCTGTAAATATCCTGAAACAATGCATGCCTCAACTGATGTGAACCAAACATGAATCTTCTAGAGATGTGTCCACAGCATGTAGTTCCGTTTGATAACATCAGTCTTAGCTGGAAGTGATTTTGAATGGTAACCTCTGTTAACCCAGTTGTTTCTGTTCTCCGTCTGTCTGATTGGGATCTGTTCTCTACAGACAAAGTCAGGAGGGAGCAGGAGACGAGGAGGACAGAGACATAAAGGCAAATCAAACCAGAGCAGCTCCACCACAGCAGCCCCGTCATCAGCAGGCACAGGAGGTTCCTAAACTACACCCTCTCAGCCCCCAAACTACAGTACTTCCTCCATCCAGCTGTTTCAGCAGACAACTACCCCCCTTCCCAAAACTACTCTACTACAAACCCGTCGAAAAAATGGGGTCATAAAATGTCCCTTTCCCACCTCTCTCCTCTATACCACCCGGCTATCTATCGCCTTATCAAGTGTCTTTATCACTCACACCAGAGAAAGTCTAGGTGAAAAGCAGCTCCCAGCTCTGTGCTTGTAGATGGTTACCTCTGCCTCCTCACTCTCATCTTATCTCCGATTAGTTTAGAAAGCATCCTTATATTTACAGTATATGAACCTGATATGCCTTCTTTCATTGGGTGTACGGTGAGAATCACTGTAATACTGTGTATAGGTAATCATGGGCCCGAAGCCACATGAGCAGCTATTCCCTGCCAGTAGAGTAACCCAGCTCCATGCACTATAGCTCATTGTTTCACTGTTTAGCAGGCATACTAGTTTCTCTCATTTCCTATTTACCACTAGAATCCCCCAATATGATAATGAAGCATGTTTTCTATTTAATTTTATACTAAAATGTGAAGATTAATGAAAGGAAGTAAGGTCACAACTGACATAGTGAATGGTACATTTTAGTGGGCCTTCATTATGAGTGAAATATTGTAGATAAGATGTTTTATTGGCCATTTATGACCAAAAGGAAAGCCAGGGTTTGTCTGACTATCATCACACCCTTTCTCAAATCCATCCTCCATGGCCCAGAAAGGGATTGTGTTTGTGGGCTAAAATGGAAAAATATCCTCCCCTCCTCGATAGCCACCTTTCATGGAGGACAGTCATGTGTATCCTCCTCTTCTCTGAAGAGTTTACAAATAACACCCCTGTGGATCAGCTGTTGTCTGACAAAAACACGCATTTTCACTTGACACTTATTTTGGGATCACACCTGTAAATGTAATTTGCCTGAGCAGAGGAGTCGTCATTTCATACAAGCGCATTTATCCACGTTCTCGTCATTTTCTGGAGCGAGAGGAGTTAAGGCCACTTGTCCTGTCTAAAATAAATGATTCCATTTACACTGAAAATTAGGTTTATTTAAGAATATAATGTACACTTGATTAGCAACTGTTTAAGTAAGACATTGATTGTAATAATAGTCGCAGTGTTGTTTGGACCATCACTGTTTACTTAGTTGTGGAATTCCATTTGCTTCTGACATTCACCAATAAAAACAGGCTTTATTGATCTGTGATTGGTCAACTGTGTTGTACATGAAATGAATTTATTTAAACAGTGAAAACGTTGTGTACAGTTTCAGTGAGGTTAGTGAGTCTGAACTGATACCATTTGTCTCTGTGCAGTATGACAGAAGTCAGCACAACGCAGTCTATTGCTACGGGTTAAGATGAGGGGAATGAATACAAGTTACTGGGATAATATACCACCATTTTTCTGATGGTTAAATACACTGCCTTTCATATCATATCAGAGCACAACAGGAGATTGAGTTGATTTTCTGATGTATATAGTGTAATATTACTGCAAGGTGATGTGTGAAAGTCAAGTGGCTTTTCTTCAGTAATTACACACCAAGATGGAGGTTAGTTTGATGGCGGATGGACACATCCATTGTAATAAAGAAATGAACTGAAATAAAAGTTTACATAGTACAGTAGTTCTTCCCAGTCAGCAAAGTGACTACTACAGATACACTGTTTAGTAGCCCACAACGGAGAGCCATGTTGGCACTAAACATTTGGGGACAATAGTGGATGGAATGCAGAGTAGAATGGGATTGTTGGGTACCAACACAGATCGACAGGAGTGGTTGGTGTTCCACTTCTCAATCAGCACACCCTTACAGGAGTAGCAGGACGTTCCACTTCTCAATCAGCACACCCTACTACAGTACTGGTAGCAGGAACACAGGAGTACGTTCACTTCTCAATCAGCACATCCTACGACAGTACTGGTAGCAGGAACACAGGAGTGCGTTCCACTTCTCAATCAGCACATCCTACTACAGTACTGGTAGCAGGACACACGGACACAGGTGGTACTACGACATCAGATCAGTGCCCACTGTAGCAAAACGTTTCCACAACAAAAACAAGTTTCTCTGGGACAAATTCAGGTACATTCCTCCCGGTTTGGTTCTTAGTGATACACCAGTCCTTGAGTCTGAGGAAATACTTCATATGGCACAGTAGAGTTGACTACTCTGTACCTAAGGAATGCTACAATCAGCACTTTCTGTATATTCCTAGTCTTCTGCACCTGATCTAAAGTATCACAAACACTGGTGTGGACAACATACACAGTAGCTTCACCCAAGAACTAACAGCCATGGTGACAGCCAGGACTATCAACCTTGGTTACATACTAATTGCTTCCTTAATAGACACATCAAAAGACCTTTGATTTGTTAGCAAGTTCAGAAAGTAAATGTAATTAGTTGATAGACATGGAAAGTCTTTTGGTGTCTCAAATGATACCTGGCCACGTTAAGTTGCCAAACATTGCAGATAGAAATGCCATGAATAGAGCTGATGTTATTCCTTATTCAACATGTCAGAGGCATGTTTGTTCTACAATGCTTATTTCTATCTGAACATTCCAAAAAGTTGCGTCTTGCTGAACGCGCCCCCTATAGTGTACCATCCTCAGTAGAAAGGCTTCGGATGCAGTTTAGTTGAGATTGAGAAGGGAAACCACGATGCATATCGATGTGTTTGTAGAATGATGATCAAATGTCTGAACAATACAATACTTCCTAGTGAGAGGTAGTGATGGAAACACTAGTAGTGGGTTCTGACATAGCAGTCAATATGAAAGAAACAGAAAGATCACTCTGGTAGACACACAGCATGTGTTGGGCAGGGAGTTCTTTGCAGGCTTTGGGTGTGTCTCTAGCCATCAATGTCCCAGCTGAAGAGATGATGCTTCACCAACATGTCTTGGACTCCTTCCTTCAGTGGCCTCTGATCTTTCTCCTGGAGGGGGGAATAAAGAGTGAAAGAAAGAGGCTGTTTGTTTAAAGGGAGTGTATAAGGAACAGCAGTTGCTGGGTGCAGTTTAAAATGTCACAATGGAGGTCAAAGGGTTATGGGTGAGGTGTGCGCATTGGGATGGTTTTCACCAATGTTCACTATTCTACTATCACTAGCCACCACCAGCTACGTTCTCCAACAACTGAACCAGGAACAGCTTGTTGTTTAGATAACTCTAGTTTCCTATTCCGAGTCCCTAAACCCATAGATGAGTAACTAGACCAACTACATTGACCAGAGATCAGAGTTTACCTAGAGATCCCAACTAAAGAGTTAATGGTCAACCAACGCATCTGCAACCCCTTCTTTGAGAATGGTTTGCAGAATTCAGCCACACACAGGTATGAGTTCACAGGGTGGGTGGGTGTGTTTTACACATACATACACACATACATACATACATACCTCTTTCTTGGCAGGCAGCTCACAGTCCTGAGAGAGACTGAAGGCAAACTGAAAGAACCCTAAGGAAACATCACCTTTTTAAAACCACACCACCATCCTTTCCCCACATACACCATTTTATATCAATTTCACTTCATCCTGGCCTCTAAGTCTTTCAAAAATAATCTAGCTGTTAATACGCTTGAATGGCGTGATTTAATCTTGTAATAGTCTGCTGGCACCGTCTGTGTGCGTCGCTCTCGCATTCATTTTCACTTGTGATCTCACAGTTTCACTCAAATCTCTTTGTTTATTTCTCAATCATTCGTTCCAATCTCTTCTCATTCTCTCTTAATCTCTCCTCTGTCTCTCTCGTGAACATCGGTCTCCATCTTTTACCTGAGCTCACACTTGATCTGGACCCATCCTGGGGCTGCGTAGGAAGGACCAGGGCTGGTACCACTTCTCCACTGCAGGCATACTGGAACACAACACCTCCAACCACAGGTGTAACACCTGCTCACTGTGGGGTGAGAGAGATGTGGTTAGGGAGTGTTCACTGATAAGAGGGACAGCCAGGATCTCTGAGTGAGAGAATCTGTGTGACTCACTTGAGGCCCACGCAGAGGAGCGAGGCGGAACTTGACGTCCATCTGAGCGTGTGCAGAGTCGTGGCTCATATTTACAGACTGCACCGCCTGAAAGAGACAGACGGAGAGGCTGAAGCATCACTGAAACAAATGCTTATGAACAAAACATTCAGTGTAAAACTGTCTGTAGCCTAAGGCCTATGTTTCTAACAGTCAACCTTCACAGCCCATCGGCCCCTACCACTAGGCAGTTCCTCATTTCCCCCTTTGAAAGCACCTGAAATGCAGATACTAAGTATCATCATTTTTTAAATTGTACTTTTTTCCTCCTTTATCTCCCTAATTTCGTGATATCCAATTGGTAGTTACAGTCTTGTCCCATCGCTCCAACTCCTGTACGGACTCAGGAGAGTTGGTCGAGAGCCATGCGTACTCTGAAACACGGCCCCGCCAAGCCACACTGCTTGTTGACACATTGCTCGCTTAACCCAAAAGCCAGCTGCACCAATGTGTCGGAGGAAACACCGTACACCTGGCGACTGAAGTCAGCGTGCAGGCCGCATGGCCTGGGACATCCCAGCCAGCCAAACCCTCCCTAACCTGGACGGCACTGGGTCAGTGTGCGCAGCCTCATGGGCCTCCCAGAGAGGTTTGTCAGTGGATTACCTGGGTCTGTATACGTCAGTCTGCTGCACCCCGGAGGCCCAGGTAAATTCAACCTGGGTCTGTGGAGAGAATGAAGTCGCCTCTAGCAGTCTTTGTGATGGAGTGCCTTAGTCCATGGGTGTGAGGAGGCTTTAGTGGCAGTCTTAAATTCGGGGTGTGAGGGAGTGGCGGGGTGTAGAGGAAGTCCAGAGTCTTTACGGGGTGTAGGAAGTCTTTAGTCAATAGAGAACTAGGGTCCCATATTACACGGGGTGTGAGGAAGTCTTTAGTTCTTTCAGATCTTGGAGATGGAATGAAGGAAGTCTTTAGTGGCTGGGGTGTGGGAGTCTTTAGTGGCAGTCTTGAGTGGCAGTCTTTAGTGGCAGGGTGTGAGGAAGTCTTTAGTGGCAGGGTGTGAGGGAAGTGCTTTGAAGTGGCGGGGTGTGAGGAAGTCTTTAGTGGCGGGGTGTGAGGGAAGCAGGGTGTGAGGAAGTCTTTAGTGGCGGGGTGTGAGGAAGTCTTTAGTGGCAGGGTGTGAGGAAGTCTTTAGTGGCGGGGTGTGTCTTTAGTGGCGGGGTGTGAGGAAGTAAACAGGCTTGTTATAGGATAACATTTACAAAAGGACTCACTCTATAGAGCAGCTCCTCCGGTGTGAGAACCTTGCCATCCTCATCTAATCTGGGGGGAGAAAGAGAGAACTGATGGACTGCACCACACAACTAAGACAACTGTGTAGGAATCCTAGTTGTTCATATGGTACAGAGGTCTGTGTGTGTCTAAGTTACCTGTAGGTCTTACACAGCACCAGTCTGGGTAGACCGAGTTAAAGTCCCTCCACCTCTCTACTGGCTGCCTGAGGAGAAAACAGAGAGAACAGTCAGGGAAGGCACCGACAGACAGACACTGAACCCAGCCCTCGGTCTCCTACCTCCTCTATGAAGAGCCAGGGGTGGCAGGGTCCTCCCAGTATGGAGGGTTTCTTCAAACCGTGTTGGAAGATGGCCTTCAGGGCAGGACACAACGTCCCTCTAACCAGGTCTGTCACCGCCTCAGTCACCGAGTCATCACCCGCCAGAGAGTACTGGGGACAGCAGACCAGTTATACATACAATACTGACAAACCCATAGACTGGATATATCCACTAAAGAACACTGACAAATTTAAGTCTGTTTTTACTAGACTGACTACACAATAATTCACTGACAAACCTCTTTGCTCCGCTCATCGAGGATTTCTACGAACTTGGCTGGAAACCAACCTTGAGTAAGAGAACAGATCATGAGATAGAAGGTTCCCCAAAGTGTTAGGAAAACATAGACTACAACATTCTACAGGACGTGTGGAGGAGATTGGGACAGAGATGGACATTCTACAGGGCGTGTGGAGATTGGGACAGAGATGGACAGGGACGTGTGGAGGGGAGATTGAAACAGAGATGGACATTCTACAGGACGTGTGGAGGAGATTGGGACAGAGATGGACATTCTACAGGACGTGTGGAGGGAGATTGGGACAGAGATGGACATTCTACAGGACGTGTGGAGGGAGATTGGGACAGAGATGGACATTCTACGTGTGGAGGGGAGAGGACAGAGATGGTGTGGAGGGAGATTGGGACAGAGATGGACATTCTACAGGACGTGTGGAGGAGATTGGGACAGAGATGGGGTGTTTTCATTCACCTCTCAGCCCGTTGAGCTCTCCCACCCAACAGTGCTCATCTTTCTGGGAAAAAATCTGAGGGAAAAGAGAAAAACAGAGGGATGAGATGGAGGAGTGAGTTAGTCACTTTTGTAAAACGATTTTTATTTTTTTAAATATTTTTTTTTTTAACATGTATGTTTTCACATACATTTCACACGCTGTGTTTGCAAAAACAAAGTCAGTGTGCTGTTAACAGTATAGCTTTCCACTGTCCCTGTACCATACCGGGCTCCAACTAGTGCTACTCTGCTCACAAACACACGTGACCAACTTCCTTGACAACGTACCAGCGGATTGAGCTACACAAATACATGGCAACATTTAAAGCAAGCTGTGGAGTGAAATTACAGCACTTAACTCCATTACATGTATGTGTTCTGTCCACTCACTGTGATGATGTCGTTCTTCCTGAAGCCCAGTTCGTAAGTCGTCATGGCGCTCAAAGTCCAACAGGGCTTTGGCCCGTCTCGTCGGTTACGAGACACAACCAGGAAGTTCTCGTGGTCTCTCTGGTGGCTCTCCATGGGTAGTCTGAGTCAGGTCCTGAAGGAGGAGGGACAGCGGGAGGAGAGAGAGAAAGATGAAGAGAAGGCGAGAGGGGGAGGGACATGAATTAATCTAATCAAATTAGCTCAGAATGTGCTAGTGACTTGTGCATCAAACATGTCAATCAGAATGACTCCCACTATTTCCCTAACTGTGTCGCAGTGTGAAGAACCATTGATTTAATGACCGGTGACTCATTGTTGGGTAACATGACTCACGGCGCTGCTGTGTCAGGGGAAGAATTCAATTATATGACTCATGCCACGATTACAGGCACTACCTAAAGCCATCTACTGGAGATCAGTCATGGGAAAGAGGGATAACCTAGTCAGTTTGTACAACCATGCATTCAACTGAAATGTGTCTTTGCATTTAACTTAACCCTCTGAATCAGAGGGCAGAGAAATGACCTTAAATTGACATCCAGGTCTTCAGCACCAGCATGAGGAGGACAAGAGATTCATACATTCAGCGCTTAACGGCCAGCGACTGAGCTCAAGGAGACCAGAAAGTCACATTTCTGCTAATTATCAGCAAGGCGACCACAAGATAACCAGGATAACCCTACCTAGCATTGTCACCATGCCAAATAGGCTAAGGTGACATTGTGCATGGTATTTAGGGAGAGCTCAGCTACTTCTTACTACAAGGCAGCTTCTCTTAAACGCGGGGTCAGTGAAACTGAGTCGATTCAGTAATCTGATTCAGTAGTGAGACTCACAGTGCTGGTGTGTTGGGGGTCCAGACAGCTATATGATTCAGTAACGAGATTCGGTGCTGGTGTGTTGGGGGTCCAGACAGCTATATGATTCAGTAACGAGATTCAGTGCTGGTGTGTTGGGGGTCCAGACAGCTATATGATTCAGTAGTGAGACTCACAGTGCTGGTGTGTCCAAACAGCTATATGATTCAGTAATCTGATTCAGTAGTGAGACTCACAGTGCTGGTGTGTTTTGGTGGTCCAAACAGCTATATGATTCAGTAGTGAGACTCACAGTGCTTGTGTGTCGGGGGTCCAGACAGTGGAAGTGTTCAGCGGTGCGGGTGATGGCCTCTCGGAGCGCTGCTACCAGCTCTGTCTGCTTGATGTTCTTAGACTTGAGAGCCTCCGCCTCGTCCTCACCCCACAACAGAGAGCTCAGAGTGGACTTCCTACGTAGCGACTGTCTCCTCACAACCTATAGACACACTCTGGTTAGACATGCTATCACACACACACACACTTCTATCAGACCACTCACTTTATTGAGGTTGTTGTTGAGTGTGTGGGAGTTGTTTGTGTTGAGCTGGGCCTGCTCATTGAGGATGTAAGCCAGGTGTTTGTTCCTCTGGGCCTCCAGTGTGTCCTGGGACAGCGCCCCCGCCAGCCTCATGGCCTCCCCCAGTACAGCAGCCCCGTCACCCAGCTGGCTGGGCAGATCGGACAGCGTGTTGAAGATGGACGCAGAGTTCTCAGAGGACACCAGCTCCTCCTCCTGTAGGGGAGAGAGGAGAAGGTCAACCTCCTGTAGGGGGGGAGAGGAGAGGGTTAAACAGGGGAACGACCAATCCCAAATCCCCAAGACACTTGTAGGCCTCTAGATCTGAAAGGGTTGGATAGATGTAAGAAAAAGAGGTGGAGTTATTACTGTATGATTTTCAATACCAATCCAATCCTTTCTGATCTACACAGGTCTAGGGAGTAGGGGTTGGTTTAAAAGCAAACCAGCAACCAGCCAGCCAATGAGAAACAACTATCCCACCTTGATCTTGAGCATGCCCAGTGTGACCTGGAAGAGGACCACAGAGCCCTGGTAGAACAGAAGGTCCCAGATCCTCAGCAGGATGCGGATGTCCACCACACTGGCAAACGATGTCAGGAACCAGTGCAGCGTGATCAGAGACAACTCTGGGGGAGGAGAGGAGACGAAGAGAAGGGTTAGGACACACAGGCAGGTTGGTCTCCTACACTACACCTGACATTCTTAGCAATGTTTGTGGCCTCTAAACACCAGACTTTAAAAGCCTTGTTGCAGTTTCCCTGTAGCTCCCCTAGATCCCTATTCACATTTTTACATTAACATCTTAGTCATTTAGCAGACGCTTTTATCCAGAGTGACTTACACTAGTGCATTCAATCTTAAGTTAGCTATGTGTGAGACAACCACAGTTCCTTTTCCTTCATAAAGTAGTTACCAGCAAAGTAGGATAAGACGAGTGTTAAAGTGTAAAGAACCCCCCCCATCTCTCTCACCGATGTCGTGCTCCTGCAGAAGCCTGTCCAGGCTTGGTAGATACTGGACTATGAGCTGTCTGAGGACCCTCTGGTCTGTCTGGACCCCCAGCAGGGTGGAGGAGAAGTAGGAGGGTGGCAGCAGGTCCTCGATCAGGGCACACATCATCCACAGCACGTCCTCCTCCTCCAGGAACAGCAACAGACATGACACCACCTGGGGATGGGGAGAGCGTGGAGAAAATAAACAGAAGAGATTAGATCTTTATTGTCCCCGTTGGGCAATTCGGTTGCAGCGAAAATACAGTCTGGGCAGATACAAACATATAGAAATTACAGTAGAGGTATTACAAACTCCCTAGATTAAAGAGTTCATCAAGAACACAAGATCAAAGTAATATTTAAAATACTATTTAAAACGTGCAGAAAGGGACCTGGATCATATGCCAGGTCTTTACCAGACAGAGAAAAGTGTATTAACCTGGATGGTAATATGCCAGGTCGTTACCAGCCAGAGGAAAGTGTATTAACCTGGATGGTAATATGCCAGGTCTTTACCAGACAGAGGAAAGTGTATTAACCTGGATGGTAATATGCCAGGTCGTTACCAGACAGAGGAAAGTGTATTAACCTGGATGGTAATATGCCAGGTCGTTACCAGCCAGAGGAAAGTGTATTAACCTGGATGGTAATATGCCAGGTCTTTACCAGCCAGAGGAAAGTGTATTAACCTGGATGGTAATATGCCAGGTCGTTACCAGCCAGAGGAAAGTGTATTAACCTGGATGGTAATATGCCAGGTCTTTACCAGACAGAGGAAAGTGTATTAACCTGGATGGTAATATGCCAGGTCGTTACCAGCCAGAGGAAAGTGTATTAACCTGGATGGTAATATGCCAGGTCTTTACCAGACAGAGGAAAGTGTATTAACCTGGATGGTAATATGCCAGGTCTTTACCAGACAGAGGAAAGTGTATTAACCTGGATGGTAATATGCCAGGTCGTTACCAGACAGAAGAAAGTGTATTAACCTGGATGGTAATATGCCAGGTCGTTACCAGCCAGAGGAAAGTGTATTAACCTGGATGGTAATATGCCAGGTCTTTACCAGCCAGAGGAAAGTGTATTCACCTGGATGGTAATATGCCAGGACTTTACCAGCCAGAGGAAAGTGTATTAACCTGGATGGTAATATGCCAGGTCTTTACCAGCCAGAGGAAAGTGTATTCACCTGGATGGTAATATGCCAGGTCTTTACCAGCCAGAGGAAAGTGTATTAACCTGGATGGTAATATGCCAGGTCGTTACCAGACAGAGGAAAGTGTATTAACCTGGATGGTAATATGCCAGGTCGTTACCAGCCAGAGGAAAGTGTATTAACCTGGATGGTAATATGCCAGGTCTTTACCAGCCAGAGGAAAGTGTATTAACCTGGATGGTAATATGCCAGGTCTTTACCAGACAGAGGAAAGTGTATTAACCTGGATGGTAATATGCCAGGTCTTTACCAGACAGAGGAAAGTGTATTAACCTGGATGGTAATATGCCAGGTCTTTACCAGACAGAGGAAAGTGTATTCACCTGGATGGTAATATGCCAGGTCTTTACCAGCCAGAGGAAAGTGTATTAACCTGGATGGTAATATGCCAGGTCGTTACCAGACAGAAGAAAGTGTATTAACCTGGATGGTAATATGCCAGGTCGTTACCAGCCAGAGGAAAGTGTATTAACCTGGATGGTAATATGCCAGGTCTTTACCAGACAGAGGAAAGTGTATTAACCTGGATGGTAATATGCCAGGTCGTTACCAGACAGAGGAAAGTGTATTAACCTGGATGGTAATATGCCAGGTCTTTACCAGCCAGAGGAAAGTGTATTAACCTGGATGGTAATATGCAGACGCTTTTAACCTGGATGGTAATATGCCAGGTCTTTACCAGACAGAGGAAAGTGTATTAACCTGGATGGTAATATGCCAGGTCGTTACCAGCCAGAGGAAAGTGTATTGACCTGGATGGTAATATGCCAGGTCGTTACCAGCCAGAGGAAAGTGTATAGACCTGGATGGTAATATGCCAGGTCGTTACCAGACAGAGGAAAGTGTATTAACCTGGATGGTAATATGCCAGGTCTTTACCAGACAGAGGAAAGTGTATTAACCTGGATGGTAATATGCCAGGTCGTTACCAGCCAGAGGAAAGTGTATTAACCTGGATGGTAATATGCCAGGTCGTTACCAGACAGAGGAAAGTGTATTAACCTGGATGGTAATATGCCAGGTCGTTACCAGACAGAGGAAAGTGTATTAACCTGGATGGTAATATGCCAGGTCGTTACCAGACAGAGGAAAGTGTATAGACCGTAACTACACAATAGAGCACAGTGAACGTCCTCCTTACCATGCCTGTGCCCTGGCAGTAGCCGATGTCTGGGTAGAGCCATGCCAGGCCCCGCAGTACCCGCCTCAGCCTGGGAACACCCACACTCTGCAGGCTGCAGAAACACGCGTTGGAGGGCATGGTCCGCAACAGGTCCTTCTCTATCTGAGAGAGGGGGAAGAGATGGACGGAGTGGGATGAGAAGAGGTGGAGAGATAGAGGGAAGACAAAGAGAGGGGGGAAATATTGTTTTTCAACCAATGTGTTGTAAGAGTTTACAGATTTATTAGCATCTATAAATGAATAATCGACCATTAATAAATCACTTATATTTTTTTAAACAGGTTAACAATGTTTGATCCTCAATCACAGATTTTCATCAAGGGAGAGAAACATCTTACATCATCAGTACCATTCCACCCCTCCACCTGGAGTCATCTGGATGTACAGTACCTCAGCATCCAGTACCTGTTTGGCAGCAGTGGTCTCGTCGTTGGTGCTGTTCTTAACGATCTCTTTGTAGGAGATCTCTGTAGTCCTTTTCTTCTGCAGAGCTCCAGACAGACGCATCCACAACTAGCACGACCAGAGAGGGGGAGGGGGGGGGGTTCAACGCCGATACCGATTGGAGGACCAAAAAAAATAACGTTTATATATAAAATCAGACATAATTATAATGTAAAAACACACAGAAATACGAGCCTTAGGTCATTAATATGGTAAAATCCGGAAACTATCATTTCGAAAATACAAAATGTTTATTCTTTCAGTGAAATACGGAACCGTTCCGTATTTTATCTAATGGGTGGCATCCCAAAGTCTAAATATTGTAGTTACATTGCACAACCTTCAATGTTATGTCAAAATTATGTACAATTCTGGCAAATTAATTACGGTCTTTGTTAGGAAGAAATGGTCTTCACACAGTTCGCAACGAGCCAGGCAGCCCAAACTGCTGCATATACCCTGACTCTGTTGCACAGAATGCAAGAGAAGTGACACAATTTCCCTAGTTAAAATAAATTCTTGTTAGCAGACAGTATTAACTAAATATGCAGGTTTAAAAATATATACTTGTGTATTGATTTTAAGAAAGGCATTGATGTTGATGGTTAGGTACACATTGGTGCAACTATTGTGCTTTTTTCGTGAATGCGCTTGTTAAATCACCCGTTTGGCGAAGTAGGCTGTGATTCAATGATAAATGAACAGGCACTGCATTGATTATATGCAACGCAGGACAAGCTAGATAAACTAGTAATATCAACAACCATGTGTAGTTAACTAATGATTATGTTAAGATTGATTGTATTTTATAAGATAAGTTTAATGCTAGCTAGCATCTTACCTTGGCTCCTTGCTGCACTCGTATAACAGGTAGTCAGCCTGCAACGCAGTCTCCTTGTGGAGTGCAATGTAATCGGCTATAATCGATGTCCAAAAATGCGGATTACAGATTATGAAAACTTGAAAATCGTCCCTAATTAAATCAGCCATTCCGATTAATCGGTCGACCTCTACAACAGACATCTCTGAATCAGGTTATACACCGTAGTAGAAGTTGGCCCTTTGACCACTTTATCTCCCCTTACTGGTCTGTGGTCTCATTCTGCCTTTTCCCTTTGTTAAAACCTCTACTACTGTGTTTTCCCCCCTCTAGGCCCCCTTACCTGTGGTCTCATGCTGTGTGGTATGCCCCCCTCTAGGCCCCCTTACCTGTGGTCTCATGTTGTGTGGTATGCCCCCCTCTAGGCCCCCTTACCTGTGGTCTCATGCTGTGTGGTATGCCCCCCAGCACCAGGGAGCGGAGGCGTTCAGAGTGGGGCAGGACGGGGGAGATGAGGTCCCAGGTCAGGTCTCCTACGGTGTGGTTGTGGGTGAACTCCAGGTGGGCCTGCCAGCGCAGCCTCTGCTGGGGGTCCTCTCTCTGGGGCTCTGGCCTCGGCTCTGGCTCTACTCCATCTGGAAGGGGAGAGAGATGGTGTTCAACTGCAGTTATCATTGTTCAGGGTTATACTCCTGCATTCCTGTTACTTTGGCACT
>NC_088421.1:30225215-30377309 GCF_034236695.1 Oncorhynchus nerka
CACACATACCCACCCACCCATCCACACACATACCCACCCATCCATCCACACACATACCCACCCATCCATCCACACACATACCCACCCATCCACACACATACCCACCCATCCACACACATACCCACCCATCCACACACCCACCCACCCACCATCTACCCATCCACACACATACCCACCCATCCACACACATACCCACCCATCCACACACATACCCACCCATCCACCCATCCACACATACCCACCCATCCACGCATACCCACCCATCCACACACATACCCACCCATCCACACACATACCCACCCATCCACACACATACCCACCCATCCACACACTACCAGCCCATCCACACACATACCCACCCATCCACACACATACCCACCCATCCACCATACCCACACATCCACACACATACCCACCCATCCATCCATCCACATACCCACCCATCCACACACATACCCACCCATCCACACACATACCCACCCATCCACACATACCCACCCATCCACACACATACCCACCCATCCATCCACACACATACCCACCCACCCATCCACACACATCCACACACCCACCCATCCACACACATACCCACCCATCCACACACATACCCACCCATCCACACACATACATACCCATCCACACACCTACCCATCCACACACATACCCATCCACACACATAACAACCCACCCATCCATCCACACACATACCCACCCATCCACTCATATACCCAACCGTCCATACACATACCCACCGATCCACACACACCCACCCATCCACCACACCCAACGATCCACACACATACCCACCCACCCATCCACACACATACCCAACGATCCACACACATACCCCCACCCATCCACATCCACATCCACACACATACCCACCCACCCATCCACACACATACCCACCCATCCACACACATACCCACACACATCCAAACATACCCAACCATCCACACACATACCCACCCACCCATCCACACACATACCCACCCATCCACACACATACCCATCCATCCATCCGTCCACAAACATACCCAACCATCCACACACATACCCACCCACCCATCCACACACATACCCACCCATCCACACACATACCCATCCATCCATCCATCCACACACATACCCATCCATCCATCCATCCACACACATACCCATCCACACACATACCCACCCACCCATCCACACACAGTAGATTAATCTTTGTATTTCATCTGACGGACAATATGAAACCCTCTTCTCCACACACACTTCTAAACACACAGTATAGACTTAGTATTAGAACTTGCAGGCTTTAACAAATTGTACCCAACAAAATCATTATACATCACACACACACACACACACACACACACATACATTGATGCAACAGTGGAGGATGGTCTCAACTATTCAGTGATTTTCCTCTCCCTCTGCTAGATTCTAAGAGAAGGAACATTTACTGTTGTCATCAGTAGAGAAGGAGGACTGTGAGCTCTACTGTGATAAATACAAGGCCTTGGGTATGTTTTGTGGTGGTGGATTGGGGCAATTGATGTTCTTTTTTACTAGTAACAACATGCCTGACTGACTTCCATAGGAATCACAGAGAGACTAGAGAGAGAGAGAGAGAGAGGAGGGAGGGATACATGGAGAAAATACAAGAGGGAAGGAGACAAAGAATGAGAGGAAGAGGAACACTGAGGATAGACAACACAAGAGGTACACAGAGAGAGAGAGAGAGAGAGAGAGAGAGAGAGACAGAGAGAGAGAGAGGAGGGAGGGAGGGATACATGGAGAAAATACAAGAGGGAAGGAGACAAAGAATGAGAGGAAGAGGAACACTGAGGATAGACAACACAAGAGGTACACACACACACAGAGAGAGAGAGAGAGAGATGAGGGAGGGAGGGATACATGGAGAAAATACAAGAGGGAAGGAGACAAAGAATGAGAGGAAGAGAAACAGTTAGAGAGAGAGAGAGAGAGAGAGAGAGAGAGAGAGAGAGAGAGAGAGAGAGAGACAGAGAGGGGGGGAGAGAGAGGGAGAGAGAGAGAGATGGTAGAGGATTAGAGAGAAGGTCAGAGATGAGTCAGGGGTGTGTGTGCGTCAGACCTGGTGTTTATGTAAGGCTATAGTGTCTGGGGGCAGAATCTTACCCGTCTGTGATACCTTCTGCCCTGGGCACACACACACACACAATATGCGCAATCATATACACCAGCGTTTCCCACACTCGGTCCTCAGGACCTCTATGGGTGCACATTTTGGTTTTTGTCCTAGCACTACACAGCTGATTCAAATAATCAAAGCTTAATGATGAGTTGATGATTTGAATTAGCTGTGTAGTGCTAGGGCAAAAACCAAAACGTGCACCCATAGAGGACCAAGTGTGGGAAACACTGATATACACAGTCTAAAACATCTGCGTATCGCCTCATGAGTACTCACGCACACACTCCAACACATATTCACACACAGACACATGAACAAACACACACACCTCTTTCTGAGTGAGCAGACAGCCCTGAGCATGATGGCAAAGGACGTGGAGATCATATGGGAACCTGACCGACCAGAGTCACACACGCACACACACACACACACACACACACACACACACACATACGCACACGCACAGAGAGGCAGCTACACACGCACACACACACACACACACACACACACACACACACACACACACACACACACACACACACACACGCATACAGAGAGGCAGCTAGAGAGGCAGCACATACACACACACACACACACACACACACACACACACACACACACACACACACACACACACACACACACACACACACACACACACACACACACACACACATACACACGCATACAGAGAGGCAGCTACACACGCACACATACACACGCACACACACATACGCACACACACAGACACACACAGACACACAGACTTCTCTGAGAGGTGGTGTTGTTCTGAGCTCTTTTGTGTCACTAGCATCACATCACGTTGACTGACGTTTCTACTTCTGACACATCAGTGATACGAGTCTCTCTCTTCTCTTTTTGTGTTTGTCTCTTCGCTACCTCTATCCTCCAGCGATCCCTTAGTGTTTCTGCCAATCATCTCTCTCTCCACATCTTTCTCTCAATCAAACAATCTCTGTTTCTTTCACCCTCTTTCATGGTTCTCTTTCCCTCTATCTCGCTGTACACTTTCTCTCTCTCCTTTTTTATCGGTCTCCCCCAATCTCACTCTCCACTGCTATAGCCTTCTTCCCCCCTCCTCTTTTCTAAATCCTTCTCCCCCCACTCTATCTCTTTCTCTCTCTGTACCCCTCTTCTCTCTCTAAGATAAGCATTTTTTTGAGAGACAATTTGCTGGCTGAGTGCTTTCTCTAAAAGCGTGAGAAAGAGCGAAAATTAAGGAGAGCAGCACATGAGAACATTCTAGGCTTTCTCTCCTCTGCTGTCAACACAGTCACAGGGCCTATCTTCACTCTGATCTCTGCTGCTTACAAAGGGCATTCTGAAATTCTACTGATTACTCATAGGGCCTCTGTTAGCCTGTTTTAGTCTGTATTACTGTACAGCCGTTTGCGTTCTTGGCCGATTGCGTGTTCTCTTGTAACATACAAAATGGATTCCACCACAGACTCATCAGGAAGGAACGGAGAATGAAGATGGAATGAACTGAGAGCAATACAGTAAAATGAGAGGGAGGAGGACAAGAGGGGGAAGAGGGAGAGGAGGAGCTGTATGTGGAGATTATTAGTTGCAGTTTAACCTCTGTGGTTGTGTGGAGAGCAGAGAGATGCATTGAGAGATAGATACAGATTGACAGTGAGCTGAGTGTATAGTACTTTCGTCACACACATTCATACACAGACACACAGCACAACAAAGAGCAAACGCTTGCAGAACACTTAGCTATAGCTATAGGCACTTATAGGCCCTTAAAAATATGTCCTTGTATAAAAGCATACTTCTGAAAATGTAAGCCTAAGCAACATACCAGTGTTTTGTGAACATGTAATGTACTATACATACTGTATATGATATATACAGAGCTGATTCATCACTCTCTCTCTCTCTCTCTCACACACACACACACACACACACACACACACACACACACACACACACACACACACACACACACACACACACACACACACACACACACACACACACACACACACACACACACACACACACACACACACACACACACAGTCATCAGTCATGCTGTCCCTAGAGTGTGTCCGTGTGATAGAGAATGAGTTTAGACAGGCAACCTGACTCACCATGTCTCCCTAGGGAGCCTAACATCAGACCATCACTACATCGCCAACAAACCCCATGAGACCACAGCACATAAAATGAATCTAAAGCTTTCTACTTCAACTGTCAGCACTCATCAGAGTCAGCCTGAAATCTGCTTTCATAGCTTACTCTCATTATTACTATTTTGGTTGTTTTGGTTTTGACCTGTTGTCATAGTGTATTGTTGTACTGCAGCTCTATCACAGTGTTATTGACATTGACAGGTTTGTTGGAGGGTAAATTGCGTGGTGGCAAGAGAGAGTTAATGAGGCATTTGTCATACCTGTCACACCTGTCATATACAGTATGTCACATTAGATCATGTGTGGCTCGTTTCAGGAAACTAGGACATATGTTGTGTGTCACTACTTAACAGGATCTTTTTTAGTTTGATCAAAATGCGTTTTCTTTTGGCAGAAATTCCTTCTGGAATATGTGAACTATCATGTGCCTTAATAACAAATGCGTGTGCCATCTGTAAATGTGAATAAACTTGTTAAATTTCAAGCCTAGTTGGTTTAGCCACAGAAAAAGACAGGGACCTTCCCGCTAGACATGGTTGGCTGAGATAATGGATGGGCTGGACATGCCGAGAGATGAGTTCAGTTTGGTCAGCCATGTAGCTCGCTCTTTAACGTGAGATGCTCAGTATGTGTAGGTAGTCCCTTCTAAAGCAGCGTTGTTGAAAGTTATCACAAAGAACAGCAAAAGTGTTGCTAAGGCTCTCCACCTTCTTGAGGACCAAGTTTTGAAATCAGTTGAATGCCCGGTGGAAGGAGAGTATAATAGCTAAGGAGATGGAGAAAATTCATGCGTTTGATTGCAAATGTGAAAAGAGAACACAGAAGGCTGTTGTATAAAACACCTGTCTCCAAACTAAGGGCAACCATGGCATCCGTGACATTCATCCATGTATACAGGTAAAAGACTCCATTAATGCAAGTAACCATTTCACTGTACCGTTCACACCTTCTGTATCCTGTGCATGGGACAACAAAACAAACATTTTATTTCATATGGTGTGTGTTTACCAGAGATGGTCATTTGAAGAACAACATGACCTGCATCAAAGTCAAATTAGGATGTAACGTTAGGCCAATGAGACAGTGTCCAAGTTCTACAATTATTTTGCCAACCATAAGCTATTTTCTGTAATTAGCTCGCCATTAACTTGTAAATAATGATTTTGTTGTGAGTTTATTTTCCTGTAATAATGAATACAAATGAGCTAAAGTTAAGACATTGTCAGCTATATGATATGGTCATTATTTGAACTGGCTAGCCAGCTAACTTAATGTTAACAAGCTATAAACAAACAAAAACATTGCTTAGAAAGTGGCTTTTTGTTGCCTAGTTTGCTAGACTGACATATACTAAATAAATGTTTAAACAGATGGGTTTATTGGTGTTAAAATACACCAGTTATGCTATTTTGAACCGCCAGGTTGCTGATGTCATGCAGCCTGTCGCTTTATACTTTTTCATAATGACAACAAGTTTGATGTCGGATGACAACAGAATGTTCATGATGTCACTGTGACAACTGTATACAGACCTGTCGATAGACGGAGAATAAACCAGCCTTTAGTCTTGAAATCTTTGGTTGTACATTACTGTACTCATTGTTTAGCACATGGGTGTCAAACTCTGGCCCGTGGGCCAAATTTGGCCCGCGGGGTAATTATATTTGGCCCGCGAGACAATACCAAATTCCTACTAGAGCTGGCCCGCCGGTATTATACAGCGCATTCACCACTAATACTACGAATCCCATAATGCTCTGCTGTTTTCGCGCGCCAATCAGGACAGGACCCAGAAACGCTCTCTCCTCTGTGACAGTAGTCATAGCAACATAGACGCTACAACTGTCAGCGAGCTAACCCTTCCCAAAAATGGCGAAAAGAAAGGCAGAAAACAGGAGCTTTCTGGACAAGTGGGAGGCAGAATATCTGTTTACATTTGTAAAAGACAAATCTGTTTGTCTTGTTTGTGGAGTCAACGTGGCTGTAAGTAAGGAGTACAACATTAGACGACACTATGAAACGAAACACCATGACAAATACAAGGATCTGGACATGACTCAAAGGAGCCAGAAAGTAGAGGAGATGAAAAGAAGTTTGGTTTCACAACAGAATATGTTTAAAAAAGCCACATCACAAAGCGAGGCTGCTGTAAAGGCTAGTTATATAGTGGCAGCAGAGATCGCAAAATCAGCCCGGCCCTTTAATGAGGGAGAGTTCATGAAAAAGTGCATGATGAAGGTTTGTGACCTCGTATGCCCAGAGAAAAAACAAGCATTTTCAAACGTGAGCCTGAGCAGGAACACAGTAGCTGATCGCACATGTGATCTTGCCACCAATCTGTATGACCAGCTGATGGAAAAGGGAAAAGATTTTGTTGCGTTCTCCCTCGCTGTGGATGAGAGCTGCGACGCATCTGATACTGCTCAGCTGTCAGTCTTCATCCGTGGAGTGGACTCAAATCTGTGTGTTACGGAGGAGCTATTAGGATTCAAATCAATGCATGGCACAACCACAGGAAAGGAAATCTTTGAGGAGGTTTCCAAATGTGTAACTGAAATAAAGCTGCCGTGGGATAAACTCGTTGGATTAACGACAGATGGTGCGCCAGCGATGTGCGGTAAAAAGAGTGGACTGGTGGGCATGGTTCGGGAGAAGATGCGGGAAGAGAACTGTGCAGGTGAGCTAACTGTTTACCACTGCATCATACATCAGGAAGCACTGTGTGCCAAAGCCCTAAAGATGGAACATGTTATGACCACAGTAACACAGGTAGTTAACTTTATAAGAGCCAAAGGTCTAAATCACCGCCAGTTTAAATATTTTCTGAAGGAGTTTGGTTCGGAATACGCAGACGTGCCGTATCACACAGAGGTGAGATGGCTAAGCAGAGGAAAAGTACTGAACAGATGTTTCGAGCTGCGTGAGGAAATATGTCAATTCCTGGAAACCAAAGGGAAGGATACAGCAGAGCTCCGGGAGCAAAAGTTCCTGTGTGAGCTGGCCTTTCTCTGTGACATCTCGAGCCATCTCGATGCGCTGAACCTGCAGCTTCAGGGGCGGGGCGCATCATCACAGACATGTACGCTGCAGTGAGGGCCTTCAAAACTAAACTGTGCCTGTGGGAGAATCAGATGCTGCAAGGAAACCCTTGCCATTTTCCCTGCTGCCAATCCATAAAAGCGCAGATCTCTACCGCCGTGTTCCCATGCGCACAGTTTGCTGAAAAACTCAGTGTTCTCGCCGCTGAGTTTAGCCGGCGATTTGCCGACTTCGATGCCCAGAAATGCAAGTTTGAACTGCTTAGTAATCCCTTCGCAGTTGATGTGGAAAATGCACCAACCAACATCCAAATGGAGCTGATTGAACTCCAGTGCAACGACACGCTGAAGTCAAAGTATGATGCTGTGGGCGCCGCACAGTTTCCACGGTTCATCCCTGACACAATGCCTCAGCTCCGCACCCAAGCTGCTCAGATGCTCTCCATGTTCTGCAGCACTTATCTATGCGAGCAACTTTTCTCCTCGATGAAGATGACCAAAACAACTCACAGGAGACGTCTGACTGATGAACATCTTCGCTCGATACTGAGGATTTCTTCAGCTCAGAGCTTGAGCCCAGACATTGATGAACTAGCATCCAATAAGAGATGCCAGGTATCTGGCTTGGGCACATCAGATTAGACCAGTGTGCAATAATTAACGTTTTCTTTATGCACTTTTTCTTGCTACAAGGCATGGACTTGAATGGTTGATTGATTTATTATCATTTTATTTGTAAAATTATTAGCCAGTGGAAAAAGTTTATTTTGGTATTTAAATCAGAAGGCTGCAAATAGAAAAGAGGCATACAATTTTTATTTAAATTTTATTTATTTAATAAATGAATGCCATTGATGTGTTTTTTCATTTGAAATTCGATTTTGCATGTCTCCACTATTTTTATTTTGTATTTTTTTATTTTACCTTTATTTTACTAGGCAAGTCAGTTAAGAACAAATTCTTATTTTCAATGGACGGCCTAGGAACAGTGGGTTAACTGCCTGTTCAGGGGCAGAACGACAGATTTGTACCTTGTCAGCTCGGGGATTTGAACTTGCAACCTTTCGGTTACTAGTCCAACGCTCTAACCACTAGGCTACCCCTTAAATTATATATTGTATGGTAATAAGCGATGCTTGTTCCATATTCAATGTTAAAGCAAAACTTGTTTGGGTCCATATTAAAAGGTTCATTTGTTCAATGTTGGCCCGTGACTTTGTTCAGGTTTTACATTTTGGCCCACTGGGTATTTGAGTTTGACACCCCTGGTTTAGCACATGGCCTTAAAGACATGGGTGGGGCTAAGGCTTAAGAGGGTGTGAACGAAGCTGCATGGGGGTCGACAAAGAAGAGCTCTCCAGTAGGTGTACCAAAACATTCAAGGGCCATTTTCTCAAAAGTGGGCGGCAATAGCTTTACACCAATATTTTATTGATCAACACAGTGTCCATATTAGGACAGCCTCAGTCTTAGGCTGAGTGCCCCTATGTTTTTATATTCCATTGACATGACATCTCTTTGACAACAGAGACCCACAGGGCTTCTAAGTGGAACATGTAATAGCTGCTGTAAAGAAACGCTATAGCCAGGTAATAGTCTAGAGAGCAGGGGATTTCTGGTTTACATATCCCAGGTCAATACAATAGTGGTGGAGATTGGGCAATGTAAGTGGAAGGGTGACTAACTTAATGAAGGAGTAAATAGACGATCAAATAAAGAGAGAGAGTCTGGGCTATAGTCAGGGGAGAGACCATTAGAGACGTAAGGAAAGGGAGAGAGGACTGGGGGAAGAAGGAGAGCAGAAAGAGTGAGGGAAAAAGAGGATTGTTAAAGCAGAGGCAAGATCGGAGAGGAAAGAGGGAGGGAGGGAGGGGGAGATGAAAGATGAGAATGAAAGACATAACATCAGTCACAGCGACTCATGACAGCCAAGTCCCTAGAGCGATGGCATACTGATTAAAGAATACAGGCCCCTCTCACTCTTTCTCCCCTCCCCCCACCTCTCTCTCTTTTGTTCCCTCAGTCTCTACATTGCTCTACAGTAGGTTTTCTCTCTTTTCCTCTCACTCTCTCTCTCTTTCTCTCTTTATCTCGCTCTCTCTGTCTCTCAACGGTCAGTAGAAAACAGGATTTTGAGTATTAATTACACCCCAGAGCAGTCTCTCTGCCATGGTCCCTCTCCTCCCCTCTCCTCCTCTCCCCCTATCATCTCAGCTGTTGACATTCGCCTTGTTCTTCTCTCCCTCTCTTCTCCATTCTTAGCTGAAAACCATTGTCCCTTATCTCCCTTTGTGATTGTGTACACATCTTCTTAAATTCTTCCCTCCCTCTTATCGATATCCCTAGCTCCCTGATCTGTCCACTTCACATCCCCACATTACCATCATCATCCTCTCTCTGTCCCTTACCTCCCTCTGTCCTTTCTGTGTCCCTCCCTCTGTACCAGACCTAGGTTTAAATACCTTGAGCGTTTGCCTGTGTAGAGTGCCAGGGGCTTGTAATTTTGGGACTTTCTATTGGTTCTTGTGCAATAGGAAAGGTCAATCAAGCCCAGCTATTTGTCATATTATATGTTTTTCAAACAGTATTTGAACCCAGGTCTGCTCTGCCTACTCTCTTCCTGTTCTTCCTCTCTCTTTCCTTCAGTATTACATCACTCTTTTCATCTCCACTGGAGTCGTATCTACATAATGATGCCAGATACGGTGAATAAAATATGAAATGCCACTCTGGCAGCACCCCACTGAATCAGTAAAGGTATCATTATGAGGAAGAGTCATTTATCTTGTCACAGAGGAGAGACTGAAACAGCAGCTATTGAGGAGAGCATACTTTCGTTTCAATTGGACACCCATTTCACACACACGTATAAACTGATAATGACGTTTAGTGGCCAGGTCTATATCTATTATAGAAATAAAGCCTTTTAGTTTTCAGAAGAAACTAAAGTGAAAAAGTCTAACGATCCATAGTTCTAAAAGGTAAGGTCAGCCGAGGTTAGCTACCATTACTGAACACTCCATGTTAAAGGAAAGATTTAGACACCCAATCATATTTCTATAATTATGGAGGCGAACAATTCCAAGGCCAATTCTCCCATGAATTCTCTCAACACTCAACCATTCTAAACCAGTCTGCACCTCTCACTCTTAGATTCTGGGATTGTGAAAGGCTTGTGAAGGCATGGTGGGCAGGGACTACAGACAGCCACTGGGTGAGTTTTAAAGGCCAATTGATGTAAAACTCTGTGTATTTTTACAGGTCGAGTGAGGTCATTGGCTAACGATGTGGAAACTGTTGAAAGCAGCCTTGTACGGAGCTCATCATTAGAACAGTGCAGGACCGGGGTGTCTGGTGTTTGTTGCTACGACGGGTCATCAAGTGAAATCCAATCCAGAAGTGATTGGTCAAGCTCATCTTTAAGATGTGAACAGTGAGACAGTGTACAGAGTGGGGCCATTCAAAACATTCCATCACATGTTTTAATGAGATGTTTTTCACACACCAACAAACTTATATTCTCTGTTAATGTTGATGTACAACTTGAAGTCACTCACAGGTTTGATCTGTTTTATGTCCCGTTTAATGAGATGTTTGATATGCTGTCTGTATCCACAGGGAGACGTACAGTAGATAACATCACGCTGTGCGTTTCATTGGCCAATGAGACACAGTGAGAAGATTGAGACACAGTTTGGTACGATCTCAAGCCTTTAGAGAGAGCAGATATTCATGATTGAATAAAGGAGTGCTGGTGTAACAATGTCAGTGTATCTAGCCATTAGCGTAGCATGCATGTGACATGGCGTGTCACACCTAATCATGGCCTACACACCTTACCTATAGTTTACCATGGTTCCGCGGTAACACCCGTCCATTTCTATACAACATCCACTGTTACTGTGTTGTGTGTGAGACCTACCTGTCTGGTAACATCCATTCAGTCAGTCTAGTGTCACATCAGCATCTTCAGCTCATAATCATCCCATTGGGTCATGATGACATGATGGGAATATTGTTTACCTGAAGAACCTCTGAGAGCTTTTTCATTTATTTTCTATTTGCATAAACATGTGGTTTATGAAAAGGACTGTAGACAGATGGGATTGGATTGATTATGCAGCGAGAGTGAAGCATACTTTCGAAGCATACAAAAATCAAACTTTCTGCAACAACAAAAGAAGAGGATTCATTTCCTTCTTCTTCCCCGAGGTGAAACATCTTCTATCAAAAATCAAACTTTCTGCAACAACAAAAGAAGAGGATTTCACAAGGCTGAGGTATGCATGTACATTCACCAGACTGGCTGAGGTATGCATGTACATTCACCAGACTAGGCTGAGGTATGCATGTACATTCACCAGACTGGCTGAGGTATGCATGACTGGCTGACATTCACCAGACTGGCTGAGGTATGCATGTACATTCACCAGACTGGCTGAGGTATGCATGTACATTCACCAGACTGGCTGAGGTATGCATGTACATTCACCAGAAGCGTTTCTCAGATGTGTTTTAATGATTTCACAAGGCTGAGGTATGCATGTACATTCACCAGACTGGCTGAGGTATGCATGTACATTCACCAGACTGGCTGAGGTATGCATGTACATTCACCAGACTGGCTGAGGTATGCATGTACATTCACCAGACTGGCTGAGGTATGCATGTACATTCACCAGAAGCGTTTCTCAGATGTGCTTTAATGATTTTGTCGGAGCAAACGCGCACAGGCAGCACCTTCACAGCTGAAAGTTTCAGGTAGTTCTTCTGATGGAAATATGATATACTTCCTTGTCCATCGAATTTGAGATTCTTCCTGAATTCCCCAACCAATAATATTAAGCCTGACATGAATTCTGGCATTATTCATGGTGCTATCTCGCTGCTTCAGCACTCCTATTGAAAGTGAAGTTTGCCTGGGGTTGTGCACTAGGCCTTATCCCAGACTGCAGTTCTGCTTTAGCAATGTTTTATATCAGGAAATACTCAACAGCATGATGACTCAGGATAAAACACTGATTATTCTAACATGTTGAGGACATTTTCAAGGGGTATGTTTGTGTGGATTAAAGGGGAGGGGGTATTGAGTGTGTGTGTGTCTGTGTGAGCGCGTGTGCGTGTCTGTGTGCTTACAGGGGAGTAGGGGAGAGGAGGAGGAGAAGAGGAGAGGGCTAGGGTGGAACTGTTAGGCATGAGGAGAGGAAGATGGATGGAGGGAGGACAGAAAAGATGACCAGAGAGGACAAAGGGGAGGAGAGAGAGCAGAGGTTGTAAATTGCATTTAAATGGAAATCACAGAGCGGAGGAAAAGAGATGGAAGAGGGGTCTTGTCAAAGAGATGGACAACGAGGGGAGAAAGAACAGGGAGAGCAGGGAGGGAAGAAGGGAGGGAGAAGTCTAATGGGGTGAAGGGGTTTTGTCAAAGAGATGGACAACGAGGGGAGAAAGGACAGGGAGAGCAGGGAGGGAAGAAGGGAGGGAGAAGTCTAATGGGGTGAAGGGGTATTGTGTGAAGTAGTGCGGGACAGCTTGGTTATTAGTTTTATGACACTTAAGTGGAGGCGATGTGGCACACAAACACAGACACTGAGTGCACAAAACATTAGGAACCCCGTCCTAATATTGAGTTGCACCTCTTTTGCCCCCAGAACAGCCTCAATCGGTCAGGGCATGGACTCTATAAGGTGTCAAAAGCGTTCCACAGTGATGCTGGCCCATGTTGACTCCAATGCTTCCCACAGTTGTGTCAAGTTGTCTGGATGTGCTTTGGGTGGTGGACCATTCTTGATACACACAGGAAACTGTTGAACATGAATAACCTGGTACCTACTTACTATATACCCTGTTCAAAGTCACCTACATCTTCTGTCTTGCCCATTCACTCTCTGAATAGTACACCTACACAATCCATGTCTCAATTGTCTCGAAGCTGAAAAATCCTTATTCAACCTGTCTCCTCCCCTTCATCTTTACACTTATACACACAAATACACCCCCCACACACACACACATAAACACACACCCACACACACACACGTGCACACAGACAAATACACATCCCCGTCAACATGCAGACAAACACACAATTGCAAGCCTATAAACACACACACACATCAGCCATAACCTTCAGTGAAGCAGCGATGTGTGTGTTGCCTGCAGTCAGAGACAAGGTGCTGAGGTAGCATGTGGTTAACTTGGCCATTCTGCAGCACACTAAACGTACCAACCTTTAGTTCCCCTAGCATGCCTATAAATTCAAGTGGTAAAACTATTGTGACACTCTCCTGGGTATGTAAATCTAGTCAGAGAAAGCTCAAACATTAATATGGATGATGGAGATCAATTATTTAAAATGACATTAGCATGCTAAGCATGTTTGTTCCTATAATGGCGCCGAAGGAGATGGCTGCCATTTTACGGTCTCCTAACCAATTGTGCTATTGTGTGTGTTTTTTCACGTTATTTGTAACTTATTTTGTACATAATGTTTCTACCACCGTCTCTTATGACCGAAAATAGCTTCTAGATATCAGGACAGCGATTAATCACCTCTATTGGATGAAGACTTTTTCATTAACGAGTCGGACGCCTAGAATTTACTTCAGACAGCCAAAGCAAAGGCCCAAATCCTTGTGATTCACATGAGAAAGAGACAGAGATGTCAAGGAGGTAGGACTGGGTGCCTTGTAAGGATTTGATGGCGAGTGGGTAATCTGCCTCTACCATCAGTCTTATTAGCCAACGTACAATCATTGGATAACAAAATAGACGAACTACGATCACGTATATCCTACCAACTGGACAATTAAAACAGTGATATCTTATGTTTCACCGAGTTGTGGCTGAACAAAGACATGAATAACATACAGCTGGCGGGGTTTACGCTGCATCAGTCTGTGTATATTTGTAAACAACAGCTGGTGCACTAAATCTAATAGTAAGGAAGTCTCTAGGTTTTTCTCGCCTGAGGTAGAGTATTTCACGATAAGCTGAAGAGCATAATATTTACCAAGAGAGTTTTCATCTATATATTTTGTAACTGTCTATTTACCACCACTAAACAGTAGAGCTGCCGCTTTCAAGGAGACGGATTCTAACACGGATGCTTATTTTTATTTTTAAATTTTTTTATTTCACCTTTATTTAAGCAGGTAGGCCAGCTGAGAAAAGTTTTCATTTACAACTGCGACCTGGCCAAGATAAAGCAAAGCAGTGTGACAAAAATAACAACACAGAGTTACACATGGGATAAACAAACGTACAGTCAATAACACAATAGAAAAATCTGTATGCAGTGTGTGCAAATGAAGTAAGGAGTTAAGGCAATAAATAGGCCAATAGTGGCAAAGTAATAACTAATCTAGCTATTTACACTGGTGTGATATATGTGTAGGTGAGGATGTGCAAGTAGAAAAACTGGTGTGCAAAGAGCAGAAAAACAAAAACAAATATGGGGATGAGGTCGGTAGTTGGTTGGATGGGCTATTTACAGATGGGTTGTTCCCTCTGCTCAAACCTTCTCCAACCTATCTCCTGATTCTGCCTCCTCAACCCTCCTCTCCTCCCTTTCTGCATCCCTTGATTCTCTATGTCCCCTATCCTCCAGGCCGGCTCGGTCCTCCCCTCCTGCTCCGTGGCTCGACGACTCATTGCGAGCTCACAGAACAGGGCTCCGGGCAGCCGAGCGGAAATGGAGGAAAACTCGCCTCCCTGCGGACCTGGCATCCTTTCACTCCCTCCTCTCTACATTTTCCTCTTCTGTCTCTGCTTCTAAAGCCACTTTCTACCACTCTAAAGTCCAAGCATCTGCCTCTAACCCTAGGAAGCTCTTTGCCACCTTCTCCTCCCTCCTGAATCCTCCTCCCCCCCCCCCTCCTCCCTCTCTGCAGATGACTTCGTCAACCATTTTGAAAAGAAGGTCGACGACATCCGATCCTCGTTTGCTAAGTCAAACGACACCGCTGGTTCTGCTCACACTGCCCTACCCTGTGCTCTGACCTCTTTCTCCCCTCTCTCTCCAGATGAAATCTCGCGTCTTGTGACGGCCGACCGCCCAACAACCTGCCCGCTTGACCCTATTCCCTCCTCTCTTCTCCAGACCATTTCCGGAGACCTTCTCCCTTACCTCACCTCCCTCATCAACTCATCCCTGACCGCTGGCTACGTCCCTTCTGTCTTCAAGAGAGCGAGAGTTGCACCCCTTCTGAAAAAACCTACACTTGATCCCTCCGATGTCAACAACTACAGACCAGTATCCCTTCTTTCTTTTCTCTCCAAAACTCTTGAACGTGCCGTCCTTGGCCAGCTCTCCCGCTATCTCTCTCAGAATGACCTTCTTGATCCAAATCAGTCAGGTTTCAAGACTAGTCATTCAACTGAGACTGCTCTTCTCTGTATCACGGAGGCCCTCCGCACTGCTAAAGCTAACTCTCTCTCCTCTGCTCTCATCCTTCTAGACCTATCGGCTGCCTTCGATACTGTGAACCATCAGATCCTCCTCTCCACCCTCTCCGAGTTGGGCATCTCCGGCGCGGCCCACGCTTGATTGCGTCCTACCTGACAGGTCGCTCCTACCAGGTGGCGTGGCGAGAATCTGTCTCCTCACCACGCGCTCTCACCACTGGCGTCCCCAGGGCTCTGTTCTAGGCCCTCTCCTATTCTCGCTATACACCAAGTCACTTGGCTCTGTCATAACCTCTCACATGGTCTCTCCTATCATTGCTATGCAGACGACACACAATTAATCTTCTCCTTTCCCCCTTCTGATGACCAGGTGGCGAATCGCATCTCTGCATGTCTGGCAGACATATCAGTGTGGATGACGGATCACCACCTCAAGCTGAACCTCGGCAAGACGGAGCTGCTCTTCCTCCCGGGAAGGACTGCCCGTTCCATGATCTCGCCATCACGGTTGACAACTCCATTGTGTCCTCCTCCCAGAGCGCTAAGAACCTTGGCGTGATCCTGGACAACACCCTGTCGTTCTCAACTAACATCAAGGCGGTGGCCCGTTCCTGTAGGTTCATGCTCTACAACATCCGCAGAGTACGACCCTGCCTCACACAGGAAGCGGCGCAGGTCCTAATCCAGGCACTTGTCATCTCCCGTCTGGATTACTGCAACTCGCTGTTGGCTGGGCTCCTGCCTGTGCCATTAAACCCCTACAACTCATCCAGAACGCCGCAGCCCGTCTGGTGTTCAACCTTCCCAAGTTCTCTCACGTCACCCCGCTCCTCCGCTCTCTCCACTGGCTTCCAGTTGAAGCTCGCATCCGCTACAAGACCATGGTGCTTGCCTACGGAGCTGTGAGGGGAACGGCACCTCAGTACCTCCAGGCTCTGATCAGGCCCTACACCCAAACAAGGGCACTGCGTTCATCCACCTCTGGCCTGCTCGCCTCCCTACCACTGAGGAAGTACAGTTCCCGCGCAGCCCAGTCAAAACTGTTCGCTGCTCTGGCCCCCAATGGTGGAACAAACTCCCTCACGACGCCAGGACAGCGGAGTCAATCACCACCTTCCGGAGACACCTGAAACCCCACCTCTTTCAGGAATACCTAGGATAGGATAAAGTAATCCTTCTCACCCCCTTAAAAGATTTAGATGCACTATTGTAAAGTGGCTGTTCCACTGGATGTCTTAAGGTGAACGCACCAATTTGTAAGTCGCTCTGGATAAGAGCGTCTGCTAAATGACTTAAATGTAAATGTAAATGTAAATTGTGTACAGCTGCAGCGATCGGTAAGCTGCTCTGACAGCTGATGCTTAAAGTTAGTGAGGGAGATATTAGTCTCCAACTTCAATGATTTTTGCAATTCATTCCAGTTATTGGCAGCAGAGAACTGGAAGGAAAGATGGCCAAATGTCATGTTGGCTTTAGGGATGACCAGTAAAATATACATGCTGGAGCGCGTGCTATGGGTGGGTGTTGACCAGTGAGCTGAGATAAGGCGGAGCTATACCTAGCAAAGGCTTATAAATGACCTGGAGACAGTGGGTTTGGCGACGAATATGTAGCGAGGACCAGCCAACGAGAGCATACAGGTCGCAGTGGTGAGTAGTATTTGGGGCTTTGGTGACAAAATGGATGGCACTGTGATAGACTGCATCCAATTTGCTGAGTAGAGTGTTGGAGGCTAATTTGTAAAGGACAGGGACTATTGTAGTCTGCTTACAAGGAATCCCTCCGACAAACCGTCAAACAGGCAAAGCAGGACTAAGACTGAATCGTGCTACACAGACGCTCGTTGGATGTGGCAGGGCATGCAAACTATTACAGACTACCAAGGGAATCACAGCTGCGAGCTGCCCAGTCACACAGGCCGACCAGACAAACTAAATTACTTCTATGCTCGCTTCGAGGCAAGCAACACTGAAGCATGCATGAGAGCACCAGCTCTTCCGGATGACTGTGTGCCCACGCTCTCCGTATCCGATGTGAGGCCCTGGGACAGACAGATTACCAGGAGGTGTACTCTGAGCATGTGCTGACCAACTGGCAAGTGTCTTCACTGACATTTTGAACCTGTCCCTGACTGAGTCTGTAATACCAACATGTTTCAAGCAGACCACAATAGTCCCTGTGCCCAAGAACACTAAGGTAACTTGCCTAAATGACTACCGACCCGTAGCACTCACGTCTGTATCCATGAGGTACTTTGAAAGGCTGGGCATGGCTCACATCAACACCATTATCCCAGAAACCCTAGACCCACTCCAATTTGCATACTGCCCCAAGACATCCACAGATGATGAAATCTCTATTACACTCCACACTGCTCTTTCCCACCTGGACAAAAGGAACACCTATGTGAGAATGCTATTCATTGACTACAGCTCTGCGTTCAACACCATAGTGTCCTCAAAGCTCATCACTAAGCTAAGGACCCTGGGACTAAACACCTCCCTTTGCAGTTGGATCCTGGACTTCCTGATGGGCTGCCCCAAGGTCGTAAAGGTAGGTAACAACACATCTGCTACACTGATCCTCAACACGGTGGCCCCTCAGGGGTGCGTGCTCAGTCCCTTCCTGTCCTCTCTGTTCACTCATGACTGCATGGCCTGGCACAACTCCAACACCATCAATAAATTTGCAGATGACACAAAAGTGGTAGGCCTGATCACAGACAACGATGAGACAGCTTATAGGGAGGAGGTCAGAGACCTGGTCGTGTGGTGCCAGGATAACAATCTCTCCCTCAACGTGATCAAGACAAAGGAGATGATTGTAGACTACAGGAAAAGGAGGACCGAGCACACCCCCATTCTCATCCATGGGGATGTATTGGAGCAGGTTGAGACCTTCACGTTCTTTGGTGTCCACATCACCAACAAACTATCATGGTCCAAACACACCAAGACAGTCATGATGAGGGCACAACAAAGCCTATTCCTCCTCAGAAGTCTGAAAAGATTTGGCATGGGTCCCCAGATCCTCAAACGTTATACAGCTGCACCATTGAGAGCATGCTGACTGGTTGCATCACTGCCTGGTATGGCAACTGCTCGGCCTCCGACCGCAAGGCACTACAGAGGGTAGTCCGTATGGCCTGGGGCAAAGCTTCCTGCCATCTAGGACCTCTATGCCAGGCGGTATCAGAGGAAGGCCGAGATACCCTAGTCATGGAAGGTCTCTCTGCTATCGCACGGGAAGCAGTATTGGAGTGCCAAGTCTAGGTCCAAAAGGCCCCTTACCAGCTTCTACCCCCAAGACTCCTGAACATCTAATCAAATGGCTACCCAGACTCTTTTCATTATCGCCCCCCCCCCTCTCTTTTTACGCTTCTTGCACTTTCTGTTAATTATCTACTTTCACTCTACCTACATGTACTGTACAGTTGTGGCCAAAAGTTTTGAGAATGACACAAATATGAATTTCCACAAAGTTTGCTGCTTCAGTGTCTTTAGATATTTTTGTCATATGTTACTATGGAATACTGAAGTATAATTACAAGCATTTCATAAGTGTCAAAGGCTTTTATTGACAATTACATGAGGTTGATGCAAAGAGTCAACATTTGCAGTGTTGACCCTTCTTTTTCAAGACCTCTACAATCCGTGCTGTCAATTAACTTCTGGGCCACATCCTGACTGATGGCAGCCAATTCTTGCGTAATCAATGCTTGGAGTTTGTCAGAATTTGTGGGGTTTTGTTTGTCCACCCGCCTCTTGAGGATTGACCACAAGTTCTCAATGGAATTAAGGTCTGGGGAGTTTCCTGGCCATGGACCCAAAATATCGATGTTTTGTTCCCCGAGCCACTTAATTATCACTTTTGCCTTATGGCAAGGTTCTCCATCATGCTGGAAAAGGCATTGTTCTTTGCTGCCCTTCTTGACACCTCCAAAAGTCCTTGCCTCACTGTGCGTGCAGATGCACTCACACCTGCCTGCTGCCATTCCTGAGCAAGCTCTGTACTGGTGGTGCCCCGATCCCGCAGCTGAATCAACTTTAGGAGACGGTCCTGGCACTTGCTGGACTTTCTTGGGTACCCTGAAGCCTTCTTCACAACAATTGACCCGCTCTCCTTGAAGTTCTTTATGATCCGATAAATGGTTGATTTAGGTTGCAATCTTACTGGCAGCAATATCCTAGCCTGTGAAGCCTTTTTGTGCAAAGCAATGATGACGGCACGTGTTTCCTTGCAGGTAACCATGGCTGACAGAGGAAGAACAATGATTCCAAGCACCACCCTCCCTTTGAAGCTTCCAGTCTGTTATTCAAACTCGATCAGCATGACAGAGTGATCTCCAGCCTTGTCCTCGTCAACACTCACACCTGTGTTAACGAGAGAATCACTGACATCATGTCAGCTGATCCTTTTGTGGCAGGGCTGTAAATGGAGTGGAAATGTTTTGGGGGATTCAGTTAATTTGCATGGCAATTAATTGCAATTAATCTGATCACTCTTCATAACATTCTGGAGTATATGCAAATTGCCATCATACAAACTGAGGCAGCAGACTTTGTGAAAATTAATATTTGTGTCATTCTCAAAACTTTTGGCCACAACTGTACATATTATCTAAATGACCTGTGCCCCCACACATTGACTCTATACCCCCTGTATTTAGCCTTGTACTGTTATTTACTGCTGTACTTTAATTATTTGTTATTTTGCTTTTTTTACTTATCTATTTTTCACTTAACACTTTTTTTAAAACTGCGTTGTTGGTTAATACTTGTTGTATTTGGCACATGTCACAAATAACATTTGATTTAATACACAGGCTTTCAGTATGTGGTGTTAGCACATGCAGGTTTTTTTTTATTTTACCCCTTTTTCTCCCCAATTTCATGGTATCCAATTGTTTTAGTAGCTACTATCTTGTCTCATCACTACAACTCCCATACAGGCTCGGGAGAGACGAAGGTTGAAAGTCATGCGTCCTCCGATACACAACCCAACCAAGCCGCACTGCTTCTTAACACAGGGCGCATCCAACCCGGTAGCCAGCCGCACCAATGTGTCGGAGGAAACACCGTGCACCTGGCAACCTTGGTTAGCGCGCACTGCGCCCGGCCCGCCACAGGAGTCGCTGTTGCGCGATGAGACAAGGACACCCCTACCTGCCAAGCCCTCCCTAACCCGGACGGCGCTAGGCCAATTGTGCGTCGCCCCACGGACCTCCCGGTCGCGGCCGGTTACGACAGAGCCTGGGCGCGAACCCAGAGTCTCTGATGGCACAGCTGGCGCTGCAGTACAGCTCCCTTAACCACTGCGCCACCCACATGCAGGTTTTGACTTCCAGGTTTCGGAGTGGAGGGAAACAGTGAATGCTCTTTTTATACAAGTCTTTGATTTTGAGTATGGATGAAAGCTGCTATTGGAAGCTTGGGGAGACTTTGAAAGGGGGTTCACTCTCACAACTGGGAAAAATCTTTTGCAGGTGCAATTGATGTACAACATAATACATGCCAACCTTTTAGGTCGCAGTAAGCAGAGGCTCTCATCCCACCCATAGGAGTGTTGAACGTTACAGTATGCAAGCTATTTGTCCCTTGATTTATCCTAAGCTAATGCATAACGCAGTTAACCTAAACAGAAGTGTATCCACTTTCAACTGCATTTATTTGTAATGGGATATTTGATGTATAGTGATTGGATCTTATAGGGTGGCATGTATTTGCAATCAAATCAGTCTTTGTATTAAATCTACAGACTGTACAGATCATACACAAGGCTTTAATATAATGAGCTCAATTCCTGCTGAGCAGAATGATATCAACAATCCCAGTGTGAAGCAAACCTGGGTTCAAATAGTATTTAAAATGCTTTGATAGTTTGCTTTAGCCTGCCTGGAGTGCCTGATGGGTGGGGTTTATACTTCGTAGACATTTCTATTGGTTACATTACAACAGGAAAGCTCAATTAAGCACAGATACAGTGTTTGAAATGATTTCCGAATAGTATTTGAACCCATGTCTGGTGTGAACGAACAAGCAGGGTGAGGCTGGCTATCCTGTGGGACTCTAACCCTCCTGAAAGGTAATGACTTTGACTGTATCGACTGCTGCCAGTGATGCTGTAAGGCTAGATGAATGGATGGACAGACACTCACCAGCACTGTGATCGTTACAGCACTAATCCCCTAATTGCTTTTGGAAATTTGATTTGAAGGCACATACCCAAGCACACACACACACATACACACACACATGGCTGTGTGCATGCACACACACACACACACACACACACACACACACACACACACACACACATAGACACACAAACATATCTTGATTCATATTGTGGAGGTGGGAGGGAATTTGAAGTGGCAGACTGAAGTGGCAGACCCTCATGTTGCTTTTTCAATTAGCGCCCACTCAGTCAAGCGGCTGTGTGGCCGTACATTTTGCACTGCCATACATATGCGTAAGGAGACAGGCTGGGACGCTCTCTGTTTTGTTCAAAAAAGATGAGTAACAGACTAACTGTTGTCTTATTCAATAGCACGGGTGTTAAATACTGTGGCATACATGCAACACACACAGAAACACACACAAATATAAACTCTCTCTCTCTCTTTCTCTCGTCGTCTCTCGACCTCTCTCGCGCTCTCTCTGTCTATTAGTGAATAACATAGACTGTGAGAGCCTCACCCTGAATGAGGAGAAGAAGGAATTGAAGGAGGAGCTGAAGAACGGCCACAAGCACATTCTCCCCTGCAGCTCCATGTTTGTGATTGGACAGATGCACCCATAAGTCAGGCCCTGAAACAAGGAACCTGTTGGCACAAGGAACCTGTTGGCTCTCATTTGTCTTGCTTATATTATATGCAGTATAACAATGCTAGGATTCACCCTCTGTACACTACTGTAACAAGTCTTATCAATTCTGGAGTCTAGAGACATTATGTAAGTGAGTAACATGAATATATGATAACAGCCATATTTGGTGAGGTTGTCCCAGACAGCCAGGGAACTTCACTGACATTAATACCAGAGCCTGTCTTCTCCACAAGTTAGTCAGACAATCTCCCAGGGTCTCTATCTCCCACCATTTGAGGATCCATGAAATCCATGAAATGATTGACTGTCTGTCAAATTTGCCGCTAAGGGCCTTGCTGGCTTCGACTGGTGCTTGTGTGTGTGTGTGTGTGTGTGTGTGTGTGTGTGTGTGTGTGTGTGTGTGTGTGTGTGTGTGTGTGTGTGTGTGTGTGTGTGTGTGTGTGTGTGTGTGTGTGTGTGTGTGTGTGTGTGTGTGTGTGTGTGTGTGTGTGTGTGTGTGTGTGTGTATCATGAGCATCCGTCAGTGTATCTGTTCGGAGGTGTGGTGTGTGTGCATTCATGTGCGTTTATTCAAGCATGGGTGTGTGTTCCCCTGACAGATTGAACTATTGGAAAGTTGGAGAGGTTCCTGTTGCTAGTCAATGGAGCCTGCTGTCAAGACTATTTACTGAAAACCAAGGATTAGGAAAGTCTCAAAGGAACATTGCCTGGTTTAAGCCAATACAGGCATTCACATGGCTGAAAATGTATGCAAGATTTAAAGTGAGAACTTGGATCAGGGGCCATAGCGCTGGGGGGGTAGAAGCCGCTGAACCCAGGAATTAGCACTTGTTCTGGGCATCACAATCGACCACACAGACTGATGAGGTGCTGCAGCCTCAGAGCTCTGAATTAGACTGGAGTCTTTCTTATTCTACAACATACTCCATGAGCAGGGTATTCCATGAGCAAGATACTCCATGAGCAGGGTATTCCATGAGCAGGATACTCCATGAGCAGGATACTCCATGATCAGGATACTCCATGAGCAGGATACTCCATGAGCAGGATATTCCATGAGCAGGATACTCCATGAGCAGGATATTCCATGAGCAGGATACTCCATGAGCAGGATACTCCATGAGCAAGATACTCCATGAGCAGGGTATTCCATGAGCAGGATACTCCATGAGCAGGATATTCCATGAGCAGGATACTCCATGAGCAGGATACTCCATGAGCAGGGTATTCCATGAGCAGGATACTCCATGAGCAGGATATTCCATGAGCAGGATACTCAATGAGCAGGATACTCCATGAGCAGGATACTCCATGAGCAGGATACTCCATGAGCAGGATATTCCATGCTACATTGCATCTTGCAAAATCCCCCACATTCATCAGGAAGCAATATCCCGGTCTGGGACCTCTGTTGTACCTTTTGCCTGGAGAGGTTTCATTCCTTTCATTATGGCTTGGTGACCTTAACACTTTAATTCTTCATTATCTCTCCTTATCTTCCCTCTCTCACCATTCTCTCTCTATTTTTGTCCACTTTTTTGCTAGTTATATTGTTAATTTCTCTCTCTCTCTCTCTCTCTCTCTACCTTATTTGCTCATTATCTTGTCAAGGTTTTTTTAAGGTTTTGATCAGTAACCATGGTCAAATAGTTAGCCACAGTGGACTGTCGATTTAGGGCCAGATAGCACTGCATTTTGCTTTGTGTTTGTGCTTGTGTTTTGCAATAAGCAATGTAGTTTTGTTTTGACTCTGTTGTAATTTGGTTTATTCTGATTGATTGGATGTTCTGGTCCTGAGGCTTCAGTGTGTTATTAGAACAGGTTTGTGAACTCAGCCTCGGGACCAGCTCTTGGCATTACAGGCTCTCCCTCTCTCCCCATTCTCTCCCCATTCTCGCTCTCTCTCTCTGTCCACCTTATTTACTCATTATTTTGCTAATTTCTCCCTCTCTTTATCCCTCTCCTCCCGTTATTCATATATTTCTCCTCTCTCTCTCTGTCCACCTTATTTGCTCATTATCTTGTTAATTTCTCTCTCTCTCCCTCTATCTCAAACTCAATCTCTCTCCCTCTCTCCATTCTTTCTCTCTCTCTCTCTCCCCATTCTCTCTCTCTCTCCCCATTCTCTCTCTCTCTCTCTCTCTCGCGCTGTCCTCGATTTCCACTTGGAGTCACATAATAGCATCATGTCTGATCAATGATATTGATATACTAGTCTTCCTCTAGTCTTCCATTCTCCACTCTCAGGATGCGCTATGGTGTAAATGCACTGAGGTATGCAGTCAAACACCAGCTAATCTCTCTCTGCCTCTACTGAAAATCAAATCAAATCAAATTTTATTTGTCACATACACATGGTTAGCAGATGTTAATGCGAGTGTAGCGAAATGCTTGTGCTTCTAGTTCCGACAATGCAGTGATAACCAACAAGTAATCTAACTAACAATTCCAAAACTACTGTCTTATACACAGTGTAAGGGGATAAGGAATATGTACATAAGGATATATGAATGAGTGATGGTACAGAGCAGCATACAGTAGATGGTATCGAGTACAGTATATACATATGAGATGAGTATGTAGACAAAGTAAACAAAGTGGCATAGTTAAAGTGGCTAGTGACATAAGAATGCAGTCGATGATCTAGAGTACAGTATATACATATGCATATGAGATGAATAATGTAGGGTAAGTAACATTATATAAGGTAGCATTGTTTAAAGTGGCTAGTGATATATTTACATCATTTCCCATTATTAAAGTGGCTGGAGTTGGGTCAGTGTCAATGACAGTGTGTTGGCAGCAGCCACTCAATGTTAGTGGTGGCTGTTTAACAGTCTGATGGCCTTGAGATTAGTGGTGGCTGTTTTTCAGTCTCTCGGTCCCAGCTTTGATGCACCTGTACTGACCTCGCCTTCTGGATGATAGCGGGGTGAACAGGCAGTGGTTCGGGTGGTTGATGTCCTTGATGATCTTTATGGCCTTCCTGTAACATCGGGTGGTGTAGGTGTCCTGGAGGGCAGGTAGTTTGCCCCCGGTGATGCGTTGTGCAGACCTCACTACCCTCTGGAGAGCCTTACGGTTGAGGGCGGAGCAGTTGCCGTACCAGGCGGTGATACAGCCCGCCAGGATGCTCTCGATTGTGCATCTGTAGAAGTTTGTGAGTGCTTTTGGTGACAAGCCGAATTTCTTCAGCCTCCTGAGGTTGAAGAGGCGCTGCTGCGCCTTCTTCACGAACGCTGTCAGTGTGAGTGGACCAATTCAGTTTGTCTGTGATGTGTATGCCGAGGAACTTAAAACTTGCTACCCTCTCCACTACTGATCCATCGATGTGGATAGGGGTGTTCCCTCTGCTGTTTCCTGAAGTCCACAATCATCTCCTTAGTTTTGTTGACGTTGAGTGTGAGGTTATTTTCCTGACACCACACTCCGAGGGCCCTCACCTCCTCCCTGTAGGCCGTCTCGTCGTTGTTGGTAATCAAGCCTACCACTGTTGTGTCGTCCCAAACTTGATGATTGAGTTGGAGCGTGCATGGCCACGCAGTCATGGGTGAACAGGGAGTACAGGAGAGGGCTCAGAACGCACCCTTGTGGGGCCCCGTGTTGAGGATCAGCGGGGAGGAGATGTTGTTGCCTACCCTCACCACCTGGGGTGAGTCAGAACCCAGTTGCACAGGGCGGGGTCGAGACCCAGGGTCTCCTCTGATGAGAGCTTGGAGGGTCACTATGGTGTTGAATGCCGAGCTGTAGTCGATGAACAGCATTCTCACATAGGTATTCCTCTTGTCCAGGTGGGTTAGGGCAGTGTGCAGTGTGGTTGAGATTGCATCGTCTGTGGACCTATTTGGGCGGTAAGCAAATTGGAGTGGGTCTAGGGTGTCAGGTAGGGTGGAGGTGATATGGTCCTTGACTAGTCTCTCAAGCACTTCATGATGACGGAAGTGAGTGCTACGGGCGGTATCGTTTAGCTCAGTTACCTTAGCTTTCTTGGGAACAGGAACAATGGTGGCCCTCTTGAAGCATGTGGGAACAGCAGACTGGTATAGGGATTGATTGAATATGTCCGTAAACACACCGGCCAGCTGGTCTGCGCATGCTCTGAGGGCGCGGCTGGGGATGCCGTGTGGGCCTGCAGCCTTGCGAGGTTAACACGTTTAAATGTCTTACTCACCTCGGCTGCAGTGAAGGAGAGACCGCATGTTTTCGTTGCAGGCCGTGTCAGTGGCAATGTATTGTCCTCAAAGCGGGCAAAAAAGTTATTTAGTCTGCCTGGGAGCAAGACATCCTGGTCCGTGACTGGGCTGGGTTTCTTCTTGTAGTCCGTGATTGACTGTAGACCCTGCCACATGCCTCTTGTGTCTGAGCCATTGAATTGAGATTCCACTTTGTCTCTGTACTGACGCTTAGCTTGTTTAATAGCCTTGCGGAGGGAATAGCTGCATTGTTTATATTCGGACATATTACCAGACACCTTGCCCTGATTAAAAGCAGTGGTTCGCGCTTTCAGTTTCACGCGAATGCTGCCATCAATCCACGGTTTCTGGTTTGGGAATGTTTTTATCGTTGCTATGGGAACGACATCTTCGGCAGGGGTTCTAATGAACTCGCACACCGAATCAGCGTATTCGTCAATATTTCCATCTGACCTTGAGATCGAAACATGTCCCAGTCCACGTGATGGAAGCAGTCTTGGAGTGTGGAGTCAGCTTGGTCTGACCAGCGTTGGACAGACCTCAGCGTGGGAGCCTCTTGTTTTAGTTTCTGCCTGTAGGCAGGGATCAGCAAAATGGAGTCGTGGTCAGCTTTTCCGAAGGGGGGGGGCAGGGCCTTATATGCGTCGCGGAAGTTAGAGTAACAATGATCCAAGGTTTTACCACCCCTGGTTGCGCAATCGATATGCTGGTAAAATTTAGGAGTCTTGTTTTCAGATTAGCTTTGTTAAAATCCCCAGCTACAATGAATGCAGCCTCCGGATAAATGGTTTCCAGTTTGCAAAGAGTTAAATAAAGTTCGTTCAGAGCCATCGATGTGTCTGCTTGGGGGGATATATACGGCTGTGATTATAATCGAGGAGAATTCTCTTGGAAGATAATGCGGTCTACATTTGATTGTGAGGAATTCTAAATCAGGTGAACAGAAGGATTTGAGTTCCTGTATGTTTCCTTCATCACACCATGTCTCGTTAGTCATGAGGCATACGCCCCCGCCACTCTTCTTACCAGAAAGATGTTTGTTTCTGTTGGCGCGATGCGTGGAGAAACCCGTTGGCTGCACCGCGTCGGATAGCGTCTTCCCAGTAAGCCATGTTTCTGTGAAGCAGAGAACGTTGCAGTCTCTGATGTCCCTCTGGAATGCTACCCTTGCTCGGATTTCGTCAACCTTGTTGTCAAGAGACTGGACATTGGCAAGAAGAATGCTGGGGAGTGGTGCGCGATGTGCCCTTTTTCGGAGTCTGACCAGAACACCGCCTCGTTTCCCTCTTTTTCGGAGTCGTTTCCTTGGGTCGCTGCATGCGATCCATTCCGTTGTCCTGTTTGTAAGGCAGAACACCGGATCCGGGTGCTGGAAAACATATTCTTGGTCGTACTGATGGTGAGTTGGTGCTGATCTTATATTCAGTAGTTCTTCTCGACTGTATGTAATGAAACCTAAGATGACCTGGGGTACTAATGTAAGAAATAACACGTAAAAAAACAAAAAACTGCATAGTTTCCTAGGAACGCGAAGCGAGGCGGCCATCTCAGTCGGCGCCGGAAGTCGATGTATTAGCTGGTGTGTGTGTGTGTGTGTGTGTGTGTGTGTGTGTGTGTGTGTGTGTGGATTTCAACAACAAGTGCTTGATATCCTAGCACTCTCATGTCCCTGTTTTTATTGGATAATCTGGGACAGAAGTACAGTGATAAGAAGCAACTGATTGAACATGCAACGCTTTTTAAAAACAAGATTCTAGTGATGACATCACAAACACAACTCTTAAAGGAATAATGGAGCAATTATTTAAAAAGGAAATTGAGTTTACTATAAATAGAGTAATGGTGTCCATTATCCAACATGACTGAAGAGGTTAAAGAAAAGGTTTCCCTGTAGTCATATTCCAGTAATGTCACATTGTTTAATCACAGGAAGGAAGGAAGAATTCTTCCCATCCCTCAGTGCAGTATGACATCTTTATGTATCCATAGAAGCAGACAGACAGTGGGAGTTTGTGTCTTCATTGTGTGACATTAAAAAACATGAGCTGGCGCACACCCAGAATAATAGTTTGTGTGAAGGTGCTGACTAACGGCGAATAAACTATACACTATCAAAATAAAGACAGTAGCACACTCCATGTATAAACTCCCAGCAATGTAATGGGTATTTATTCATGTTTTGGCATCACTGTGCAGGGTGAAGAAGGCACATTGTTGCCGAAACGTTGGTAAATACCCATTACATTTCTGGGAGTTTAGACATGGAGTGTGCTACTTTCTTTATTTTGATAGTTCATTATGTGACATGACACATCTCCTTTGTCTTCCCCTTCTCCCTCTGTAGCTGATGGTCATTAGTCGGGATGTGGGACATGACACATCTCCTTTGTCTTCCCCTTCTCCCTCTGTAGCTGATGGTCATTAGTCGGGATGTGGGACATGACACATCTCCTTTGTCTTCCCCTTCTCCCTCTGTAGCTGATGGTCATTAGTCGGGATGTGGGACATGACACATCTCCTTTGTCTTCCCCTTCTCCCTCTGTAGCTGATGGTCATTAGTCGGGATGTGGGACATGACACATCTCCTTTGTCTTCCCCTTCTCCCTCTGTAGCTGATGGTCATTAGTCGGGATGTGGGACATGACACATCTCCTTTGTCTTCCCCTTCTCCCTCTGTAGCTGATGGTCATTAGTCGGGATGTGGGACATGACACATCTCCTTTGTCTTCCCCTTCTCCCTCAGTAGCTGATGGTCATTAGTCGGGATGTGGGACATGACACATCTCCTTTGTCTTCCCCTTCTCCCTCAGTAGCTGATGGTCATTAGTCGGGATGTGGGACATGACACATCTCCTTTGTCTTCCCCTTCTCCCTCAGTAGCTGATGGTCATTAGTCGGGATGTGGGACATGAAACATCTTCCCTCTCTCTCAATCTCTCTTATCTCTCCCCATCCCTTTGTTTTTAACGTTCGTTAGCTGATGCCATGACGGGTCGTTAGCAATGTCGGCTAACGGTTACAGCTCTACCCGGAGGGGATGCAGGCAGGGGGTATGGAGATGAAACAAGCCATCGGAAGCTAACACTAGGCTAGCGTTACCGCTGTGGCTAATTACATCAGACAGCTGCCTGACAAAACAGAGACGGAAAACAGCACGTCTGTCTGTCTGTCTGTCTGCTACAGCACCTCTCTTTTTCTTCCAGACTTGTCCTCTTTTCTCTCTGCTCCTGGCCTCTCACATCTCTCTATCTGAAACACCTCTGTCGTCTACTGTAGCAATCTCCAATAGAATCCATTTCATGTTTCTCCATCTGTCTTTTCACAATCTGTCTGCTCCTTATTGAGGCCGCAGTTTCACCTTGTTTTAATGCTGGCCTTGAGATCAATAATTCAGACCTCCCTGCAGTGAAGGCAGCTTGACAGACTGATTAAGCATGAGAGGGAGAGAGATGGAGTGTGGGAGGGGCAGGAAGAGGAAGCGCAGGGTGCTGTAGAAACAGGGGATATAGAGAGAGATGGAGTGTGGGAGGGGCAGGAAGAGGAAGCGCAGGGTGCTGTAGAAACAGGGGATATAGAGAGAGAAGGAGTGTGGGAGGGGCAGGAAGAGGAAGCGCAGGGTGCTGTAGAAACAGGGGATATAGAGAGAGATGGAGTGTGGGAGGGGCAGGAAGAGGAAGCGCAGGGTGCTGTAGAAACAGGGGATATAGAGAGAGAAGGAGTGTGGGAGGGGCAGGAAGAGGAAGCGCAGGGTGCTGTAGAAACAGGGGATATAGAGAGAGAAGGAGTGTGGGAGGGGCAGGAAGAGGAAGCGCAGGGTGCTGTAGAAACAGGGGATATAGAGAGAGATGGAGTGTGGGAGGGGCAGGAAGAGGAAGCGCAGGGTGCTGTAGAAACAGGGGATATAGAGAGAGAAGGAGTGTGGGAGGGGCAGGAAGAGGAAGCGCGGGTGCTGTAGAAACAGGGGATATAGAGAGAGAAGGAGTGTGGGAGGGGCAGGAAGAGGAAGCGCGGGGTGCTGTAGAAACAGGGGATATAGAGAGAGAAGGAGTGTGGGAGGGGCAGAAAGAGGAAGCGCGGGGTGCTGTAGAAACAGGGGATATAGAGAGAGATGGAGTGTGGGAGGGGCAGAAAGAGGAAGCGCGGGGTGCTGTAGAAACAGGGGATATAGAGAGAGATGGAGTGTGGGAGGGGCAGGAAGAGGAAGCGCAGGGTGCTGTAGAAACAGGGGATATAGAGAGAGATGGAGTGTGGGAGGGGCAGAAAGAGGAAGCGCAGGGTGCTGTAGAAACAGGGGATATAGAGAGAGAAGGAAAGAACAGTGGGAGTGTTAGAGTGAAACTGGAGGGATATACACTGAGTGTACAAAACATTAGGAACACCTTAATAATATTCAGTTGCACCCCCTTGTGCCCTTAGAACAGCCTTAATTCATCGGGCATGGACTCTACAAGGTGTCAAAAGTGTTCCACATGGATGCTGGCCCATGTTGACTGTAATGCTTTCCTCAGTTGTGTCAAGTTGGCTGGATGTCCTTTGGGTGGTGGACCATTCTTGATACACACGAGGAACTATTGAGTGTGGAAAACCCCAGAAGCGTTGCAGTTCTTGACACAAACTGGTGCGCCTGGCACCTACTACCATACCCCGTTCAAAGGCACTTAATTATTTTGTCTTGCCCATTCACCCTCTGAAAGGTCCACATACACAATCCATATCTCAATTGTCTCAAGTCTTAAAAATCCTTCTTTAACCGGTCTCCCCCTTCATATACACTAATTTGAAGTGGATTTAAAAAGTGAGGGATCGTAGCTTTCACCTGGATTCAGCTGGTCAGCCTATGTCATGGAAAGAGCAGTGTTTTGTCCACTCAGTGTAAAACAAGGTACAGAAAGAGAGAAAGAGAGAAAAAGAGAGAAAGAGAGAAAAAGAGAGAGAAAGAGAGAAAAATAGAGAGAAAGAGAGGACAAGAAAATGGGCAGAGGGAACTGGGAGTGAAAACGTAAATGTTAAGAATGGAGAGAGAGGAGGTAATGAGGAAGAGAGGGAGAGAAGGAGAGTGACTAAGGGGAAGGCCGAGGGAATTCCGCAGAGAAAAGATGAAAGACGGTGAGAGCGACAGAGAGAGAAAAAGAAAGAGCTATAGAGAACAGGTTGATGAGGGATGGTGAGAGCGATGGAGGGAGTGAGGGAGAGAGGTGGGGGAGAGGAGCTATAGAGAACAGGTTGATGAGGGATGGTGAGAGTGATGGAGGGAGTGAGGGAGAGAGGTGGGGGAGAGGAGCTATAGAGAACAGGTTGATGAGGGATGGTGAGAGTGATGGAGGGAGTGAGGGAGAGAGGTGGGGGAGAGGAGCTATAGAGAACAGGTTGATGAGGGATGGTGAGAGTGATGGAGGGAGTGAGGGAGAGAGGTGGGGGAGAGGAGCTATAGAGAACAGGTTGATGAGGGATGGTGAGAGTGATGGAGGGAGTGAGGAGAGAGAGGTGGGGGAGAGGAGCTATAGAGAACAGGTTGATGAGGGATGGTGAGAGTGATGGAGGGAGTGAGGGAGAGGTGGGGAGAGGAGCTATAGAGAACAGGTTGATGAGGGATGGTGAGCGTGATGGAGGGAGTGAGGGAGAGAGGTGGGGGAGAGGAGCTATAGAGAACAGGTTGATGAGGGATGGTGAGAGTGATGGAGGGAGTGAGGGAGAGAGGTGGGGGAGAGGAGCTATAGAGAACAGGTTGATGAGGGATGGTGAGAGTGATGGAGGGAGTGAGGGAGAGAGGTGGGGGAGAGGAGCTATAGAGAACAGGTTGATGAGGGATGGTGAGAGTGATGGAGGGAGTGAGGGAGAGAGGTGGGGGAGAGGAGCTATAGAGAACAGGTTGATGAGGGATGGTGAGAGTGATGGAGGGAGTGAGGGAGAGAGGTGGGGAGAGGAGCTATAGAGAACAGGTTGATGAGGGATGGTGAGAGTGATGGAGGGAGTGAGAGAGAGAGGTGGGGGAGAGGAGCTATAGAGAACAGGTTGATGAGGGATGGTGAGAGTGATGGAGGGAGTGAGGGAGAGAGGTGGGGGAGAGGAGCTATAGAGAACAGGTTGATGAGGGATGGTGAGAGTGAGGGAGAGAGGTGGGGGAGAGGAGCGTTTGTGGGGATGATTTACAGTAACAGGGTAAAAGCTTATCTTGGTCTATAATGGCCACATATGACACTGACCTTTCCAGAGGTCCCAGTGGGGAGTTGTGTTATTATCAACAGCAAGAGTTGTAGAAAACACCTGTGTTTACCAATTAAATTCTTACAGTGACACACACACACATACACACACGCACGCATGCACCATACTAATACACACACATTGTGACCAACAAGCCGCTATACATGTGAATGTTATCTTTCATCTTTCATTTCTCATAGCCTCACAGTCCTTTCTGTACAACACACTCACAAATGAACTAAGAGTAATTCTAGACTGTAGAATCTAGACCTTCTCAAAGAACCCTGGCAGGACTGATACACCACTGACACTCACAGATGTTCTGTGAGTGTCTCATATGAAACTCAACTGGGCTGAATTACAATGGCAGAGAGATTATAAGGCAGATAGAAGGCAGAGAGAATAGAAGGCAGAGAGAATAGAAGGCAGAGAGAATAGAAGGCAGAGAGAATAGAAGGCAGAGAGAATAGCAGAGAGAAGGCAGAGAGAAGGCAGAGAGAAGGCAGAGAGAAGGCAGAGAGAAGGCAGAGAGAATAGAAGGCAGAGAGAAGGCAGAGAAAATAAAATTATGAAACAGTAAACCGGGTGTCCCATTCAGAACTAACAAACAGTTCATCATCATGGCCAGATTTGAAATGAGATAAACTGATCAAACAAACACAAATACAATCAGACCACAGGAGGTTGGTGACACCTTAATTGGGGAGGACGGGCTTGTGGTAATGGCTGGAGCGGAATGAGTGGAATGGTATGAAACAGATGGTTTTCAGGTGTCTGATGCCATCCGTTCCAGACATTATTAGAATTCGTCCTCCCCTCAGAAGCCTCCACTGAATCAGATACGCTGTGTGTAACAGTGCAACTATTGGACTGTGACAGCGTTTAAATAACTGAACACTCCATCCTCTCTGAATCCATTCACCCCCCTAGGGTATGTTTCTGACAATATACAATCTAATCAATAATTCATAATGAATTGTGTGAAGGGATGGATGGAGAGAAGCAGCATTCCCAGCAGCATTCCCCAAGTGAGGATGGCTTTCACTTCAGCAGTAATAAATTCATGAACTTCTTTGAGGAAAAGATAATAATTATTAGAAAGCAAATTACTGACTCCTCTTTAAATCTGCGTATTCCTTCAAAGCTCAGTTGTCCTGAGTCTGCACAACTCTGCCAGGACCTAGGATCAAGAGAAACACTCAAGTGTTTTAGTACTATTTCTCTTGACACAATGATGAAAATAATCATGGCCTCTAAACCTTCAAGCTGCATACTGGACCCTATTCCAACTAAACTACTGAAAGAGCTGCTTCCTGTGCTTGGCTCTCCTATGTTGAACATAATAAACGGCTCTCTATCCACCGGATGTGTACCAAACTCACTAAAAGTGGCAGTAATAAAGCCTCTCTTGAAAAATCCCAAAAACTATCGGCCTATATTGAATCTTCCATTTCTCTCAAAATGTTTTGAAAAGGCTGTTGAGCAGCAACTCACTGCCTTCCTGAAGACGAGAGGCGGACCAATACGCAGCGTCGTTGAAGTTCATGTTTTTTTAAATAAGAAAAACTATACATGAACAAACTACAAAACAATAAATGTGAAAACCCGAAACCAGTCCTGTGTGGTACAAACACTGACACAGGAGACAATCACACACAAAACCCAACACCAAACAGGCTACCTAAATATGGTTCCCAATCAGAGACAATGACTAACACCTGCCTCTGATTGAGAACCATATCAGGCCAAACACAGAAACAGACAAACTAGACACACAACATTAAATGCCCACTCAGATCACACCCTGACCAAACAAAACATAGAAACATACAAAGCAAACTATGGTCAGGGTGTGACACTACCTGGCATGATGACTCCTTGCTGTCCCCAGTCCACCTGGCCGTGCTGCTGCTCCAGTTTCAACTGTTCTGCCTGCGGCTATGGAATCTTGACCTGTTCACCGGACGTGCTACCTGTCCCAGACCTATTATTTGACCCTGCTGGTCATTTATGAACATTTGAACATCTTGGCCATGTTCTGTTATAATCTCCACCCGGCACAGCCAGAAGAGGACTGGCCACCCCTCATAGCCTGGTTCCTCTCTAGGTTTCTTCCTAGGTTTTGGCCTTTCTAGGGAGTTTTTCAACATGCTTCAACACCTGCATTGCTTGCTGTTTGGGGTTTTAGGCTGGGTTTCTGTACAGCACTGAGATATCAGCTGATGTACAAAGGGCTATATAAATACATTTGATTTGATTTTGATTTGAGAGAAGTTCCCTCAAGGGAAAAATCTAGTTATTCTATGTGATTCTGTAAAATTAAATTATATTTTAATATATTCTATTAATTTCTCTTCTATCCTATTCTATTGCGTATATGGATGTGATTGAAAGATTTACAGTAGCTAGAATGTGTAATGGCGTAGCTGACTTAACTATGGATTTTTAGAATGTTGAAGAAATAACATTGGAGAGGATGGGATGTTCTTGGGAGAACAAAAACCGGTGCAGTTTTAAAAGTATAGAAATGGTATCAGAAAGCTATATGTTAGTACTTTTGTTAGTTACCTTGCTGATGGAAGCACACTAATAAAGTGGAAGGAGAAACAAATGTAAAATGTTGTTTTGATAGATGACATTCTTGACACACTCTTTATGACATCACAAAGTGCCTGTGACATAGGGGTTCCAGAATCATACTTGTTGACATCTCATGTGCTGGAACACTCATTTGTCTTGCATGCAAGGTATCTATCAAACTGTTCTACTGAGAAGATATTAGACTGTCAAATTTGTTAACCCTTGTATGGTCGTCATGGACATGAGGGTACCTTTGGTCTCCTTATATGTAGGTCATTTACATATTCTTACGAATGAACATACTTTATTCCATAAATTCAGTCCAAAAGGGACAATCCATTCAATTAAGGTCTACGAAGATAGGAAGACCCAACGATCCTTGGGATATACTGTAGATATATAAACTTTTACCAAAAGGATGTTGAGTCTGCCTTGGACAGTATGAAATGGAATGTGACTCATGTGGAATCAACAAGATCCTTCTCTGAAGAAGAGCATCGATGTGAATATTATCGTCAAGAATATGGATAAGCCAAGCATTAGGGGACACATTTTATATTCTGTCCTCTAAGGTTGTTTGTGATACTAAGGGCATACCCGAGGGTACGGTTATGTAGATTGCACAACCCAGGACGCTGTTGAATGAGCCAAGAGATTGAATGGTAAGATGTTGGCTGATGAAATAGTGAGCATTGAACCATTTAAATCATGTAAACAGAGAGAGGCTGAATTTGGATCCAGGGCCAAGGAGTTCACCTATTTGTACAGGTACATCAAGAACGTTGGCATCAACATGGACGATGACAAACTGTGAGATATGGTTGACATGATGAGTGTTTGGCAGATGTGTCTTGTGTAGCCTACTGTTGTATATTCTCTTGTTGTTTCGTGTCTGTTTAGTTGACCTTTTTATTGAGTTGAGGACGATTCTGTCCTTTTCAGCTCCAGGGAGTGTCATGGTTGATCACAGCATGAAATCTAGAGGATTCGGCTTCCTCAGTTTCAAAAGGGAGGAGGATGCACAGAAGGTGAGAGATGTCATCCATTATTGTCACTGTCTAGATGTGTTACGGAGCTCAGTGTCTGGGAGACCAGTGTGTCATTGGAGTGCATCTGATTTTGTCAGGCTGTGGATCAGATAAATGAGAAGCAGGTGAACAGGAGGTGGATCTATGTGGGCCACGGCCAGAAGAAATGGGCAACAAGCTCTCACAATCTCATGTCACAATTAGACGTTTATCCATGATTCTCAAACGTCAGATTTAGAAGTTGTTCCAAACTTAACATTTAGACGTGTTTAAGGTTAAGTTTAGGCATTAACTCTGAATTTTTAAGTTTAGGCATTAACTCTGAATGTTTAAGTTTAGGCATTAACTCTGAATGTTTAATTTTAGGCATTAACTCTGAATGTTTAAGTTTAGGCATTAACTCTGAATGTTTAAGTTTAGGCATTAACTCTGAATGTTTAAGTTTAGGCATTAACTCTGAATGTTTAAGTTTAGGCATTAACTCTGAATGTTTAAGTTTAGGCATTAACTCTGAATGTTTAAGTTTAGGCATTAACTCTGAATGTTTAAGTTTAGGCATTAACTCTGAATTTTTAAGTTTAGGCATTAACTCTGAATGTTTAAGTTTAGGCATTAACTCTGAATTTTTAAGGATAGGCATTAACTGTGAATGGTTAAGGTAAGTGTTAAGGTTTGAGATAGGCGTAAAACAAAAATCCAAAAAGTGGCCAGTTTCTACATCATCTCCCGACATCCTCAGATATGGATGGACATCTAATCCTTGTATCACCGGTGACCTGGCTGGAAATGCAAGTGCCAGACGTTGCTAAAATACAGGATTCAGCTGAGGAAGAAGGCCGCATTAACGGAGTCAATCTGTACATGAATAATATGGATGATAGCTGGGACGGTCATCATCTCCAGAAAGAGTTTTGCCACTTCGGAACAATCACAAGCACCAAGGTGATGATGGAGCACGGTTCAGAACAATCACAAGCACCAAGGTGATGATGGAGCATGGTTCGGAACAATCACAAGCACCAAGGTGATGATGGAGCACGGTTCAGAACAATCACAAGCACCAAGGTGATGATGGAGCACGGTTCGGAACAATCACAAGCACCAAGGTGATGATGGAGAACGGTTCAGAACAATCACAAGCACCAAGGTGATGATGGAGCACGGTTCGGAACAATCACAAGCACCAAGGTGATGATGGAGCACGTTTCGGAACAATCACAAGCACCAAGGTGATGATGGAGCACGGTTCAGAACAATCACAAGCACCAAGGTGATGATGGAGCACGGTTCAGAACAATCACAAGCACCAAGGTGATGATGGAGCACGGTTCAGAACAATCACAAGCACCAAGGTGATGATGGAGCACGGTTCAGAACAATCACAAGCACCAAGGTGATGATGGAGCACGGTTCAGAACAATCACAAGCACCAAGGTGATGATGGAGCACGGTTCAGAACAATCACAAGCACCAAGGTGATGATGGAGCACGGTTCAGAACAATCACAAGCACCAAGGTGATGATGGAGCACGGTTCAGAACAATCACAAGCACCAAGGTGATGATGGAGCACGGTTCAGAACAATCATAAGCACCAAGGTGATGATGGAGCACGGTTCGGAACAATCACAAGCACCAAGGTGATGATGGAGCACGGTTCAGAACAATCACAAGCACCAAGGTGATGATGGAGCACGGTTCGGAACAATCACAAGCACCAAGGTGATGATGGAGCACGGTTCAGAACAATCACAAGCACCAAGGTGATGATGGAGCACGGTTCAGAACAATCACAAGCACCAAGGTGATGATGGAGCACGGTTCAGAACAATCACAAGCACCAAGGTGATGATGGAGCACGGTTCAGAACAATCACAAGCACCAAGGTGATGATGGCGCACGGTTCAGAACAATCACAAGCACCAAGGTGATGATGGAGCACGGTTCAGAACAATCACAAGCACCAAGGTGATGATGGAGCACGGTTGAAGCAAAGGCTTTGGATTTGTTACGCCACCAAGGCTTTGACGGAGATGAAGAGTCGCAGAGTGACCAACAAGCCGCTATCTGTGGCTCCAGACCCAGCACAAGACCCTACATCAGGCGTATCTGAAGAACCACTGCCTGCAGAGGATGGCTAGCGTCATGGCCGTCCCAAACCCAACCATCATCAACCACAACCAGCCTGCATCCGCCATTATGCATCCATGCACCATGAGATGAGGGAGTATATCTGATGATGCAGCATATATGTAAATGATGGAGTCAATGTTGATACCACTCCCATAGCATTTAGCTTGAATGTCTTTAGTTGGAAGAATACTGGCTATTGTCATCATCAAATCTCTGATCATAAATATATTCTCCCCATCTTCCCAGGCAGCCATAGTGAGCATGCCTCAGAAAACCTCTCAGTAGGAAATGAATGCCATGCTTCAGGTCCACATGCAAAAGCCTGCTGTCCATGTCCAGGAGCCTCTGACTGCTTCCATGCTGTCAACCTTATCCCTTGAGAACCCAAAATAAAGTCTGTGTGAGTCTGGCATCCATCTCTCTTTTCAATTCACTTCCTCATTCAAGAACTTGTGACCATCCATTCCATGGTCCTTTCTGATGGTTTATTTTATTCTCCCTCCCTCCAAGTCAGACACTTTACCTCCTGATCCACCCCCCCCCAATCTGGCTCCAGAAATCACATGCATGCTTGTGGAGCTGGAAAACTTTGAGCTGCTCCACATGCTGGAGTCCCCACAGACCCTGCACGCCAACCTAGACTGAGGCACAGACACGGTCTCAATGGGGATAGTCAGCTCAGCCTCGATCTATGTTGAGCAAAACAAAACATTGTGGTGTTTGCTTTAGCAATCTTACTGGAATAAACACCTCCTCAATTCCTGTCATTATTGAAAGAGATTGTGATATCTCACATCTCAAAATAGGGTTACTTAATGTTAGATCCCTCACGTCCAAGGCAGTCATAGTCAATTAACTAATCACTGATCATAATGTTGATGTGATTAGCTTGACAGAAACATGGCTCAAGCCTGATGAATGAACTGTGTTAAATGAGGATTCTCCTGGTTACACTAGTGACCATATCCCCTGGGCATCCCGCAAAGGTAGTGGTGAGGCTTACATTTATGACAGCAAATTTCAATTGACAAAATATTAAATACATTTTTATTTTGAGCTTCTAGTCATGAAATCTATGCAGTCTATTCAATCACTTTGAAGAGCTACCATTCCTCACGGAGTTCCCATAATTTCTATCTGACCTTGTAGTCATGGCAGATAACATTAACATTTTTGGTGACATTAAATATTCACATGGAAAAGTCCACAGACCCACTACAAAAGGCTTTCGGAGCCATAGTCGACTCGGTTGGTTTCGTCCAACATTTCTCCGGATGTACTCATTGCCACAGTCATACCCTGGATCTAGTTTTGTACCGTGGAGTAATTATTGTGGATGAAATGTTCTTCATCATAATCCCTGACAATCGGACCACGATTTTATTATATTTTCAATAACAACAAATAATCAGCTCAGACCCCAAACAAGGATCATCAAAACCGTGCTATAAATGATCAAATTCTGGGACAACCCAAAGATTCCTAGATGCCCTTCCAGACTCCCTCCACCTACCCAAGGACATCGGAGTACAAAAATCGGTTCACCACCAATCTGAGGATTTTAATTGAAAATTCCGTAATACCTTAGATGCAGTCGCACCCCTAAAAATCTGGACCCTGATCTCTCTTTTGATGAACATATCAAGAATATCTTCGTAACATTTCAAAAAATCATAAACTTTTTGTAACAAAATTATACAGAAAAGCTAATCCATGCTTTTGTCACTTCTAGATTAGACTACTGCAATGCTCTATTCTCAGGCTACCCAGATAAAGCACTAGATAAACTTAAGTTAGTGCTAAACACGGCTGCTAGAATCCTGACTAGAACAATTTATAATTTTACTCCAGTGCTAGCCTCTCTACATTGGCTTCCTGTTCAGAACGGATTTCAAGGTTTTACTGCTAACCTACAAAGCATTACATGGGCTTGCTCCTACCTATCTCTCCGATTTGGTCCTGCCATACATACCTACACGTACGGTCACAAGACGCAGGCCTCCTTATTGTCCCTAGGATCTCTAAGCAAACAGCTGGAGGCAGGGCTTTCTCCTATAGAGCTCCATTTTATGGAATGGTCTGCTTATCCATGTGAGAGACGTAGACTCAGTCTCGACCCTTTAAGTCTTTACTGAAGACTCATCTCTTCATTAGGTGCTATGATTGAGTGGAGTCTGGCCCAGGGGTGCGAAGGTGAACGGAAAGGCACCGGAGCGATGAACTGCCCTTGCTGTCTCTGCCTGGCAGGCTCCCCTCTCTCCACTGGGAGTCTCTGCCTCTGACCCTATTACAGGGGCTGAGTCACTGGCTTACTAGTGCTCTTACATGCCATCCCTAGGAGTGGTGCGTCACTTGAGTGGGTTGAGTCATTGAAGTGATCTTCCTGTCTGTTGATATCCCTCTAGTGGTGTGGGGCTGTGCTTTGGCAAAGTGGGTGGGGTTATATCCTGCTTGGCCCTGTCCGGGAGTATCGTCAGATGGGTTGACAGTGTCCCCTGACTCACCCCTGTCTCAGTCTCCAGTATATGTCCTGCAATAGTCTATCTGCCGGGGGGCTAGGATCATTCTGTTATATCTGTTGTAATTCTCCTGTCTTATCTGGTGTCCTGTGTGAATTTAAGTATTATCACTCTAATTCAATTCAATCCCAGGGCTTTATTGACATGGGAAACATATGTTAACATTGCCAAAGCAAGTGAAGTTGATAATAAAGAAAAGAGAAATAAACAATAAAAATGTACAGTAAACATTACACTCACAGAAGTTACAAAAGAATAGAGACATTTCAAATGTCACATTATGTCTATATACAGTGTTGTAACGATGTACAAATAGTTAAAGTACAAAAGGGAAAATAAATAAACATAAATATGGGTTGTATTTACAATGGTGTTTGTTCTTCACTGGATGCCCTTTTCCTCTGGCAACAGGTCACACATCTTGGTACCGTGATGACACACTGTGGTATTTCACCCAGTAGATATGGGAGTTCATCAAAATTGGGTTTGATTTCAATTTTTTTGTGGATCTGTGTAATATGAGGGAAGTATGTGTCTATATTATGGTCAGACATTTGGCAGGAGGTTAGGAAGTGCTGCTCAGTTTCCACCTCATTTTGTGGGCAGTGTGCCACAGTAAAAGTCTTCTCTCGAGAGCCATGTCTGCCTACGGCAGCCTTTCTCAACAGCAAGGCTATGCTCACTGAGTCTCTAAATAGTCAAAGTTTTCCTTAAGTTTGGGTCAGTCACAGTGGTCAGGTATTCTGCCGCTGTGTACTCTCTGTTTAGGGCCAAATAGCATTCTAGTTTGCTCTGTTTTTTTGTTAATTCTTTCCAATGTGTCAAGTAATTATCTTTTTGTTTTCTCATGATTTGGTTGGGTCTAATTGTGTTGCTGTTCTGGGGCTCTGTGGGGTCTGTTTGTGTTTGTGAACAGAGCCCCAGGGCCAGCTTGCTTAGGGGACTCTTCTCCAGGTTCATCTCTCTGTAGGTGATCCTGGACAACACCCTGTCGTTCTCAACTAACATCAAGGCGGTGGCCCGTTCCTGTAGGTTCATGCTCTACAACATCCGCAGAGTACGACCCTGCCTCACACAGGAAGCGGCGCAGGTCCTAATCCAGGCACTTGTCATCTCCCGTCTGGATTACTGCAACTCGCTGTTGGCTGGGCTCCCTGCCTGTGCCATTAAACCCCTACAACTCATCCAGAACGCCGCAGCCCGTCTGGTGTTCAACCTTCCCAAGTTCTCTCACGTCACCCCGCTCCTCCGCTCTCTCCACTGGCTTCCAGTTGAAGCTCGCATCCGCTACAAGACCATGGTGCTTGCCTACGGAGCTGTGAGGGGAACGGCACCTCAGTACCTCCAGGCTCTGATCAGGCCCTACACCCAAACAAGGGCACTGCGTTCATCCACCTCTGGCCTGCTCGCCTCCCTACCACTGAGGAAGTACAGTTCCCGCTCAGCCCAGTCAAAACTGTTCGCTGCTCTGGCCCCCCAATGGTGGAACAAACTCCCTCACGACGCCAGGACAGCGGACTCAATCACCACCTTCCGGAGACACCTGAAACCCCACCTCTTTAAGGAATACCTAGGATAGGATAAAGTAATCCTTCTCACCCCCCTTAAAAGATTTAGATGCACTATTGTAAAGTGGCTGTTCCACTGGATGTCATAAGGTGAATGCACCAATTTGTAAGTCGCTCTGGATAAGAGCGTCTGCTAAATGACTTAAATGTAAATGTAAATGCCTTTGTTATGGAAGGTTTGGGAATCGCTTCCTTTTAGGTTGTTGTAGAATTTAACGGGTGAAATTTGTTGCAGAATTCTGCATGCAGTCTCAATTTTGGCGACTGGACCTTTTTTGGAACACCATTATTTTTGTCTAACTGAGATTTACTCCAGGGGCCCAGATCTGGCAGAATCTGTGCAGAAGATCTAGGTGCTGCTGAAGGCCCTCCATGGTTGGTGACAGAAGCACCAGATCATCAGCAAATGTTAGACATTTGACTTCAGATTCTAGCAGGGTGAGGCCGGGTGCTCCCTCCCTCCCCTCCCGGAGGAACTGAGCCTTAGGATCATGCCTCAGGACTACCTGGCCTCATGACTCCTGGCTTCCCCCAGTCCACTTGGTCATGCTGCTGCTCCAGTTTCAACTGTTCTGCCTGTGGCTAGGGAACTTGACCTGTTCACCTGGCGTGTTACTTTGTCCTAGACCTGCTGTTTTCGTCTCTCTCTCTCTCTCTCTCTCTACCGCACCCTCTGTCTTGACCTCTGAATGCTTGGTTATAAAAAGCCAACTGACATTTACTCCTGAGGTAATGGCCTGTTGCACCCTCTACAACCCCTGGGATTATTATTTGACCTTGCTGGTCAACTATGAACGTTTGAAGAACAATCTGGACTTAAACGGCAATGTGCTCTTATAATCTTCACCTGGCACAGCCAGAAGAGGACTGGCCACTCCGCAGAGCCTGGTTCATATTTAGGATTCTTCCTAGGTTCCTGCCTTTCTAGAGTTTTTCCTAGCCACCGTGCTTCCACATCTGCATTGCTTGCTGTTTGGAGTTTTAGGCTGGGTTTCTGTTTAGCACTTTGTGACATCTGCTGATGTAAAAATGCTTTTATAAATATATTTGATTGATTGAAGGTGGAGGATGCATCCGCTGTCTACGAAGCGTGGCCCAAGCCAAAACACCTGCCCCAGTGGCTTGAACATTCAATATGGCATTTCATTTTGCAAACATGACAGCAAACATGACAAGCATTGGACAATAAACAATGTATTTTAAGTGAATACATGATTGACTTTGCCTTGTCTAGATGAGGTTAAGTTGAAGTTTAGCTTAAAACGTTGAAGAGTAGTAGGAGCCAGAATAAGAATGTGTGTGTGTGTGTGTTTGCTTTCCTGTGTGCATGGTGCCATAGCCCTTCTCTGCCAGCCCTGTGGCCCTGTATCCACTCCTCCAGTTCCTGGGACAGATGTAACTGCCTCCAGCCTCCAGCACTATTCTCTATTACAGAAGATCTAATTAGCCGTCCGTATCAAAGGAGATGTCAGAGTGACGTTGCCGGCTGTTCTGTCAGACCAGAACCGGGGCCTGAACTGTTGCCCTGTCGCCGTGGTACATAGCTAGCTATAGCTCTATAGTGGGTGAACATCCAGCTTCATAGTGGCATGGGATTTGTCCCAAATGGGCCCTGGTAGTGCACTAAACAGGGAATAGGGTGCCATTTGGGCCACCATGCACAATGATGTATCTGGGAGGGCTAAAGGAGTGGTTTAGTCTACAGTTTCATTGTGTGTCCCAGCCAGGCCTAATCTCTGTTAACCCAGAAGTCAACTCTTGAGTCATTTGTCCCCCCCTTAGGGGACAAAAACCCTCAAAACAGTGACGAAAACCCTCAAAACTGAACTAATTGAACAGATAATGCTATATTCTACAGGCAGATGATGGATCAAGTTATTCTGGTCATATTTTGTGGTTGTTCTGCAGACTGGATAACACACTTGTATGACATACACACACGTGAAAAGATAGAAGCACACACACACACGAATGAATGCGAGTGCACAGACACATGCATACACGAACGGACACACACACACACGAGACACAGAGAAAAGGGTTTGAGGGGAGAGAGAATTACATCACACACATCCATGATTTATGTTCTCCACAGACACATAATGTAAGGAATGGAGGCACTGAGCTGTAAATCTCCCTGAAGGCTATGATAATCACTTGGTAATGGGGTGGTTCAGAGGTTGGTAACACAGCCTGACCCAGCCGCTAACCCAGGACCCAACTTAAGCAAAGTCTGGAGAAAAAATATTACAACAAAACAAAAGATATTTTGATTTATTGTGGCGTTAAGTTGCCTTTTGCTTTAACCAGTCAGCCCTTTTTATGAAAATATGAATTCAAAAATATATTCATGCTGGGCAAGAAGAATTACGTTTTGATTTAATTGAGTATCCCATTTTTAGCTTAGAAACCCTACTGTTTCTGCACAAAGTCATACTGCTGCATTGAATTATTCCAGACTGTTTGGCAAGATTCTGTTTGGCAGAAACAAATACACAGGCTATAGAACCGCAGTTACCAAGATTGATTGAAGAAACACTCTGTGGTGTTGACAGAACTAAGGGTCTGGGGGTTGAAGCAATAAGGCCGAAGCACTGAACTGCTTCTCACCTCAATATCCACATTACTATGATAACAGCAATACAGTACAGTCCCAGCACATGGCATGATAAACATGAATTATAGAGACATATGATGGATCGGTTGCTACAGCTGTTACCATAGTGACCTGATGTGGCAACCGGACTGGAGAGTGTCTCTGTCTATCTGTTGGTCTCTCTTTACCTCTCTCGCTGTCTCACTCTCTCTCTTTTGGTTCCTCTCTCCCTCTACATCATTCTCCGCCTGCCTATCTGTCTCTGTCCTGAACATTACTCTCTTTCTCTCTGTAAATCTCTGCAGTTGTATATCACTCCACACCTTCTCCCTTTCCTTCTCTCGTCTCGTTCTGTCAATCATTTTAGCTCTCCCTTTTTATTTTGTGCCTGTCTGTCACTCCTTGCACTCCCTCTCCTGCATGTGCCCCCCCTACCCTCTCTTACGCTCCTTCCCTTCTGTCCTGCTCCCCTCCATCCCGGTCTCTCCCTCGCTCTCCTTTATCCCACTCTCTCTCTCTCTCTCTCTCTCTCCTCCATCTATCTCTATGACAGATAGTGTCTCTACACACCAGTAGAACTGAGAGAGAGAAAGAGAGCAAAAAAGAGAGAAAGAGAGGGGTTTGACTTACATGAGCCTGTTAAAGTAAAATAGATACCCCCCCCCCACACCCCCAGAGATCAACCCGCATCAAAAGCCATCACCATTTAAAACACAGTAACACTGCTTTATTTGAACATGTTTTACCTCTTTTACAATAATGGTGAAATAAACATGATGTTATACTAGACACTTGCCCAGCCTTGTGTACCTTCCTTGTCCAAACACCAAGTCAACCACTGGGCAGGATCATAGAACCATAGCATCTTACAGCAGCCCCTTACATTCAGCCTTCATACCAAAGGAGAGGGTCTTCAGAGTGGGGCAACAGAAGAATTAAAGGCCCCTGGAGACTGGAGCTAGCAATGCCTGCATGTGAATGATGTAACGTGGCCTCCAGGCAAGACTTCATCATGCATGTTACACAACTCCGAACTATTTGTCCCTCCTGGGATCTGGTCTCTGGGCTTGGTGGGGGGTCCAGTGGATATGTGAAATCATTAGCCTATGATGTCCTGTCTATGGAAATCTTCAATGGTACTGTGCTGGTTTCTGTGGAGTGAAGATCAAAGATAAAGATACACAGTGAACAGTGTTGAAGTCGGAGGTTTACATACACTGAGCCAAATACATTCAAACTCAGTTTTTCATAATTCCTGACATTTAATCCAAGTAAAAAATACCCAGTTAGGATCACCACTTTATTTTAAGAATGTGAAATGTCAGAATAATAGTAGAGAGAATGATTTATTTCAGCTTTTATTTCTTTCATCACATTCCCAGTGGGTCAGAATTTTACATACACTCAATTAGTATTTGGTAGCATTGCCTTTAAATTGTTTAACTTGGTTCAAATATTTTGGGTAGCCTTCCACAAGCTTCCCACAACAAGTTGGGTGATTTCTGACCCATTCCTCCTGACAGAGCTGGTGTAACTGAGTCAGGTTTTTAGGCCTCCTTGCTCACACACACTTTTTCAGTTCGGCCCATAAATGTTCTATAGGATTGAGGTCAGGGTGTTGTGATGGCCACTCCAATACCTATACTTTGTTGACCTTAAGCCATTTTGCCACAACATGATGCTGCCACCCCCGTGCTTCACAGTTGGGATGGTATTCTTCGGCTTGCAAGCCTCCCCCTTTTTGCTCCAAACATAATGATGGTCATTATGGCCAAACAGTTATATTTGGTTTCATCAGACCAGAGGACATTTCTCCAAAAAGTACGATCTGGTGGTTGAAAAACAAGTGGTTGAAAAACGAGTTCTAATGACTCCAACCTAAGTGTATGTAAACTTCTGACTTCAACTGTATACACAAACATACACATGCACATATTTACACACACACACACACACACACACACACACACACACACACACACACACACACACACACACACACGCACACACACACACACACACACACAACCTAATAATCTCTCTTTCTCAACTACAGACTCACAGATTCGTCACACATTTCCTCATTTATCCAAAGGCGCTCTCTTCTGTCCAGTAAAATAACTGCATGACTGCAGCGAATTGAATCTGTGAGAGAACTGAACACTAAGATGTTCTTCTCCCCTCTGTTATTTCATGTGAAAATAACCTGCTGATTCATCCTAATGAATGGGATCTATTATGACCATGGTCAATATGACCGTAATCAATACGACCATGGTCAGTGTCAGTGTGCGTGTTCCCACAGCCCTCTCACGTCCACAAGTTGACATGGTACCCTGCACATCGACTCTGTACAGGTAGACATGTTCTTTTTTACTCCTTATTGTTATTTGTTATTCCTCGTGTCTACTTCTCAATTTAAAAAAAAAAAAAAGATATACAGTATATCTTTAACTCTGCATTGTTGGAACAGGTAAGCTTTTCACTCCACACCTCTTGTTTACGAAGCATGTGACAAATACATTTTGATTTGTTCTATTAGAATGGAAAATATCCCAAAACAAACCCTGTGAACCCTGTCAGCCTGACTCTTCCCTTCCTCACCTCTCTTCTCTCCCCCTCTCTCTAGCACCGCCGTCTGCCCCTCTCTGACGTCATAGCAACTGCAGTCGAATAGAACACAGAGCAGAACATCATACATCTCTCCATCTGTCTGGGGGCTAGTTATGGACAAAGGGGGATCGGAGAACGGAATGAGGAGGGGGAGGCGGAGGAGAGAGAGAGAGAGAGAGAGAAGAGAGAGAGAGAGAGAGAGAGAGAGAGAGAGAGAGAGAGAGAGAGAGAGAGAGAGAGAGAGAGAGAGAGAGAGAGAGAGAGAAGGAGGGGGGTGCAGGTGGAGAGAAACGCTAAGTGATTAGCATTCCAAAGGGATTGGCTGCTGACTCAGGAGACTGTGCAACGCTGCTCTTTTGCAGCCACACACACACACACAGGCACACACACATTCATATCCTTATCCATGCGCATTGCACATATACATTAACAATTACAATGTGTAAACAAACACGGACCTGCACATTTACAATCCAGCTAATCCTTTACAAATCACACTCTCTTGATCATACTTTGTTTCATTTACTTACAGGACTCCCTTCCACCCTCACACAGATAACCCCTGCTAGATTCATACACACCTACACACACGTGCACAGACGCATGCAGGCACACACACGCACACACACGCACTAACTCACAATCTCAATCACTCACGCATGCACAAATACACTCACTCACACACACACACACACACACACACACACACACACACACACACACACACACACACACACACACACACACACACACACACACACACACACAGCAATAACCAATGCTATATGCAGCTGGAGGTACTGAGATGAAATACGACCTCCCACTGTGCAGATTTCCAGCCGTATCATTAAAACATATATAAAGGTTGTGCCTGGAACTTCCATGACAGAATAAACTGCTGATAGGATCATTTGGCTTCAAAACCCCTCTTGACGCCTTCCATTTCCTTACAGACATGTAAAACACCAAAAAAACTTCCTGAAAATACAGATAGAAATGTAATGAATAGAGATGATTCCTTACTCTACATATGCGCTTTGAGAATATTTTCTCAAATGAAAAGTTCTACACAAGTTAAATAAATTATTATTATTTTTGGAGAGGCAAGTCAACTTTCCATAAAGACCAGCAAGGGACCACTAGGGGACATTGTAAATGTCCTGAGGACATCCCCAACCTGGTCTTAGAGCATTTGCTATTATTTTGTATGTAAATCCGAGATGCTCTATTGAGTAAGGTATGTTACGTTTAGTGTGATATGTATTCATTTGTGGATATCCATCTCCCATTTTGCATGATATGTTGATGAATTACAAACTGTACAAAATATTACGGCTTTGCGAAAGGTACAATATGATACGAATTTGCGTGCTCTGTATGATACAAAGTGGCGACCCTTCACTCAGCCCCACCTTTTTAGTCTGTTACCACATTGCCAGTGGGTCAGAAGTTTACATACACTCAATTAGTATTTAGTAGCATTTCCTTTCAATTGTTTAACTTGAGTCAAACGTTTCGGGTAGCCTTCCACAAGGAACGTGGTACCTTCAGGCATATGGAAAAAGGAGGAACCAAACATTTTTTTCTGAGGTCTTGGCTGATTTCTTTTGATTTTCCCATGATGTCAAGTAACCATCTGTCTTATGTAACCATACCAACATAACATATTATCAGTGGTGTAAAGTACTTAAGTACTATTTAAGTAGTTTTTGTGTATATCTGTACTTTACTTTACTATTTATATTTTTGACAACTTTTACTTTTACTCCACTACATTCCTAAATAAAATAATGTACTTTTTACTCCTTACATTTTCCCTGACACCCAAAAGTACTCGTTACATTTTGAGTGCTTAGCAGGACAGGAAAATTGTCTAATTCACACATTTATCAAGAGAACATCCCTGGTCATCTCTACTGCATCTGATCTGGCAGACTCACTAAACACAAATGCTTCGTTTGTAAATTATGTCTGAGTGTTGAACTGTGCCCCTGGCTATCCGTGATTTAAAACAACTAGAAAATCATGTCGTCTGGTTTGCTTATCATAAGGAATTTTAAATTACTTATACTTTTGATACTTAAGTACATTTAAAACCAAATAAGTTTAGACTTTTACTCCAGTGGTATTTTACTAGGTAACTTTTACTTTTTTATTGAGTCATTTTCTTTTAAGGTATCTTTACTCTTACCGAAGTATGAAAATGTGGGTATTTTTCCACCACTGCATATTATACCATTTTTTATATCTAACGTGTTGAGTCTAGTCTATGAGACCAGGCTGACGTTCCCGGTCCCAAGGTCTATTCTACACGATATTTACATCTGAAGGAGGGCTTGTTCGCCTCCAGGCTCCCCTTGCTCAGCTCTAATACCTGCCTCCACATTAAGTTCCATTCTGAGGCTGTCCCTTACCGTGATGAACCATAGAGAGTTTCGTCTTTGAGGGCAGGCAGCCAGATCTGGCATTGACATGCAGGGGGGGAAATATAGGGAAGAGCGACACCGTGTGGTGATGAAGATAAGTGCTTTATTGAAATATGTTATAAATCCAGCTCTAGCCACAGATTTATGTTAATTTTATGTGTTTTTATGTAACCTTTATTTAACTAGGCAAGTCAGTTAAGAACAACTTCGTAGTTACAATGATGGCCTCTCAGAAGGCAATATATATATGGATAGTATATGGATAGAATATATAGTATAGCTGAAGAATACATAGGATAGAATAGTATATGTACAGCAATAGTTAAATTAGGATAGGCCTTGAGTAGAATACAGTATATACATATGATGTGGGTACAATAGTATGTAAACATTATTAAAGTGACTAGTGTCAATTAAAGTGATCAGTGTTCCATGTCTGTGCACAAGGTAAGTACACACACACACACACACAAACACACTCCCTCTCTCTTCCCACTCTTGTGCTCCCATTGTTTATTCTATGTCAAGGGCCAGGCACTCTGTCTGACAACAGCTGAGAATAACACAAACAATAGATGAATAGGAGAGTGCTAGAGGGAGAAATGGGGGGGAGTGGTGGAGCTGGAGAAAAAGAAAGAGGGAGGAGTATATATATCTGAACAACCTCATCAATCAGCCATTATCTATCATCCATCCAATAGTTAGCTAATCACTCACTGGTAATGGGCTGTATTTGCCATTGCAAGGTCAGTGGATTGACAGGCAAAGAGCAATCCGCTAATGCGTCTGTTTACATTGAGCAGGAATTTCAATGCCTATTCTTTCGATACTCACTTTATTTCTCTCAAATATCGACATTCTTCATCTTTAAATTTATTAATATATGTTCTTGGACTGAATCACTTTCAAAGTATACATTATATCATTTAAATAAAGAAATTGATCCATATTCATTCATATCAATCCACACCACGTCATTAATCGAGTCCAAGGCGGAAGGATATGGAAACAGAAGTTCCGGGATCTGGGACTACTTTTCACATTGGAAAACATTGGAGAAGCGCAGTGATACCAAAGAGAAACGCACCGCAGACAGGTGCATGACGCAAAACAGAAACCCCCAGTAGTAGCAGATTTAGCTATTTTTAAAACTAAGAAACGCCGTCGGAAAACATTGGACAGCCTTTGCAATTGTACAGAATGACAAGAAGGTAAGATACTAGCTATTGTAATGTAGTCACTGACACTGCACTTGTTGTAGCCAGAGCCATATTTAACATATGGTTAGCTACCTAGCTAGCTATTAGTTCGCCAGTTAGGTAACATTAGCGTTGTTATCGAGCAAACTTACCAGCCAGGCTTCATGCATGTTCATTGAATCTATCTATCATGATTGGCAATGTAGCTAGCTAGCTAGCTAGCTAGCATGTTCTGAACAGCATATTAGTAAACTGAAGTTTAGCTTGTTAGGTAGCCAATACAATCACGAATCAAATAATATGTTCATGTCAAGTGATGACGAACGATACAGGTTTCCATCCATCCAAGTCGTGAAATATGCTTGGACTGTTGGCATCAATATAACGTTAATGTGTTGCTGCTACAATGGAATATGATCATGTTATTTATAACCGACAAGTTAAAGTTAACTAACGTTAGTATGGCGAGTTCATTGATGAGGATTTGTGATCGGTGCCATGGCATGGATGATGGTGGTTACTAGGTTTTTCCACACATGCGCAGTGTACACTTGTTTGTAGACCCGCGGATATTTTATTTGTTATTGTTTTTAGGAACTCAGTTGGTCTTAACTTACTGAGTTAGCATAGTAGAAACACAAGGTGCAATTTCGAAATGTGGTTGTGCATCAGTAGTTTTATCTTATGGCTGTCACAGATGGTCACTCAATTAGCCCATGTCAGCAAAACATTTTTAGATTGGTTAATTTGTCTACCCAGCTATCTAAACTTGTTGTAATCATGGTCAAATGAGCGACCAGGGGCCCTTATTCAGATATCACTCAGATATCATATTAACTTCAAACATTTCTCTACATCCTATGGCAACGTGTAGAATTGCAGGAAATTAGCTGAAAAACTGCTAGTGCTTAGTGGTGGGGAGTCGACTCCAAAATAATCGATTCCTTGACTATCTGCCCCATTCTCTGACATCTGCTCCGCTTGGAATCAACTCCAAAGATTCATTATTTTTGCAAAGGTGGAAACTATTTGCCATAGTCTACTTCGAGAACACAAACTCTTGCATCTTTCACAGTAAAGAAAGAGCCAACTCCAAGGGAGAGAGTGATGGGTGGGAGCACAGCCAGGCACAGGTAGGTGTGTCGGCTACTAGGCTTGACAGCCAGAACCGTGCATCAGTAATCACTAGATGTAGGCTATCGCAATGCTGTATTTGGCTATTTCTTGTCTTGCAATGTCTCGCGCAAATTCATTGAGGTAAGAGCTATCAGTGAGTAGGCTGAGCTATTCCACACTCAACATACCGAAGACCAAACACATACTAACATTTTTCATAGCGAAGAGAAAGAGTAACAGGCAAGACAGCAAGGGACAGAGAGGATCGGGGCAAACAGTCAGAACCATGTGCATAGGTTATATTTTGGTCATCTGTATTCAGCAATGTCTTGTCTATTAATGCCTCGAAAAATTCATCAAATGTATATAAAAGTATAGGGTGAGTATTGTTAAGCAGGACACCTGGCAAAGTGGGAGATTTAAGCTTTGTAATGGATATCCTATACATTTGTACAATAACAATCAATGCCTGTGTGTTATTGTGAAAATATGAGACTATGAGACTGATTAAAAAATGGGTTCAATGGGCATCATTGTGGGTGTGGCATCCCGTGTAATGACATGTCTCTAGAGGCATAATGGTAAGTCAAATGACATAGGGTTTCTGGGGTAATTGATGTTAAGGTTCCATTGTTTGTTTTTTCACTAAGAAAGGATATTCATGACATATTTAGTAATGGGATGTAAATCTAAATGACTGTGCACAGCCTTGATGGGCCCCATGGTGGACCCCAGCTTTTTAGAATAGTGACATTTTGACAGTATCCCCATCACCTACTGTCAAACTGGGACACTCCTCTAGGCCATGGTAATGCAGACAAAATATTTAGTTGATTATGAAATGCATGTTTCATTTAATTTTCCTTAAGTCTGCTAACTTGCTATCCTTATCAGGGTAGATTGCGCCACGTCCTTCCATGGGGTCCATCAAGGCTGCACACAGCAGATATATCACAGAAATATTCTTGCTCCTACACATCACCTAGTCCTTTTATAGGCTAAGTTGATGAGCAAAGGGGCAGCATCATGCTCATGTCAGTCCTCTAGAATGCAAATGCAGTCTTCCTAGTAGGACTCAGCAATAATGAGGTGGTGTGTGTGTGCGCATCCGTTTTAGCGTATTTTGGAGTCGAGCAAGAGGCGACTCCAACCACAGGAGTCGCACACCACTACTAGTGCTTAGGGATTTAACCGAAGTGTCGGTTGTTTTTTTTTCTGTTTTTAAACAACTAGCTAATTATTTGAAAATCCTTTTTGTTTCTTTTTTTTCTGTCAATGTACTGCAGTTTCTGTAGAGAAATTGGATCATGTCTGAAATGTACGATGTTTTAGTTTCCAACTGGCCAATGTTCTACATAGTTTAGTGCAGAAAACATGATAATTAACTACATTGACCTATATTCCATTGCTTGGCTGCTTGTCCGTTCTGTTTCTTTTATGCCTGCTACTAAGCTACAGATGAATGCAAGAGCAAGAGGGGATACACGGAGAGCAGTTGCATTAAGGTATTGGTATTCAGCAGTCATAAGTCTGCCTTATTTACTCTGAACTACTAAAATAGTGATTTTTGGCAGACAGCGTAGGCAGCAGCTCTATAGAGCTAATGACTTGGAATCAAATGATAGTAATCAAATAAAACAAATGTAATGTACACAACTGAAATGTTAAAGTCATGTGAGTCATGTGGTTAAAGACCACAGTGTGACGGATGCTGTTGGATACTGTGTTCGTTTGGATCAGAGGCAGAGCCTGTTTCCTCAGTAGGGAGTGATGTGATGACATTTAAGTTCCCTCTAAGCTCCTTGGAAGGCTGTGGATTTATGGAGCTTTCCCCAGAATAGTATTTGGGATTTCAGAGAAAGTGGCATTTCTCGTTACCGTGTCTTACATGTCTGTGTGTTGGAATAGGTGTGGGAACCTGTGATGAGGCGTGTATGCCACTGTTTGTGTGCGGTGTGACGCCAGCATGCCAAAGAGAATGGGGCCTGCTGATCATAATTTAGCTGTTGAGCAGAGTGGTGTTCGTGGCAGCTAGTCTCTTGCATTGTGTGTGTGTCCAATGATATATCCTGCTGTGACTCACCATTTGCTGACGTGACTGTCTGGCTCTGAGGGGACCTGCTGGAAGGAGAGCCAGGGAGTAAGGGGATGGATTAAGGATTTTGAGCAGAGAACAGGTCACTTTCACCAGAGTCTACAGCAGCAGAGAGGGAGAGGGCCCATCGCAGCACTTCCTTTAAGAGCATTGGGCCAGTAACTGAAAGGCAGCTGGTTCAAATCCCAGAGCCGACTAGGTGAAAAAATCTGTCTGTACCCTTGAGCTAGGCACTTAACCCTAATTGCTCCTGTAAGTTGCTCTGGATAAGAACATCTGCTAAATGACTCAAATGTCAAATGTAGCTGCCATTTAATAATAATACATTTAAAAAATATTTTATATAGCACCTTTCAATACAAGCAACAGTGCTTCACATCATAAAACACAAAATATAAGTACTAACAACGACAGGAGGAAGGACAAAGAAACTAGATGGATAATTAAAAACATGCATTAAACACATTGTTGTAAAAATAAAAAGGCACTGAATCTGCAAGCCAGATCTCCTGCTCTGGTGACTCAGAGGGCTCACACACACAGGCCACTCCCAGCCCACACAGCAGGATCTTCATTGTGTAAAGTGTAGGTAAACACAGGATAGCCTCGCCTTAAAATCTGCCCATCCATCTCTCTTTTATCTTGCTTTCTTCCAGAATTGTCTTTAAGAATGTAGAAAAGGGATACATTTGCGCTATAAATGTGTAATACCAATCCAACAAATGACTTTGTAGCCTACATGTTGCCCTGTACCCCCGAAGCAGGAGAAACACAAGGACTAGTCTAAGACTGCTCTGGCCATCCTCCAAACCACCAATTGATTTCTCAAGTCCCAAATATCCTCCTCATATGCTGATACTCCCTGTCTGGATGAATGACTGCTTTGTTGCCATGGTGGTTGGCCTGATATGCTTGGCTGGCTGGCTATAGCTATTATGCTAATGTAGTCTGTTTATGAGGAGGTGATAGTGGGGCTGTTTACTGTGAATGAATGGTCTCTAGGAAGTTGTATCAGAAGAGCGAGCCTCCTGCCGTTTAATCATTTCAAGGTGGTCGTGTTGTTGCCGCAACGTTTGTTTTCCCGACAGTGTCTGTTTCCATGAAGCTGTCGTTGGTTACCATGGTATAGTTGCCGGGAGTGATTGTCACAGTTCAGCAAGCTAAACAGGTTTGTAAAAGGTCTCCTGGTGTTGTAAAATGCATCTGGAAAACTTAAAGTTGTGTGTGCGAGCGTGTGTGCTTTTTAAAATGTTTCTGTGTGACCTGTCCCCACATCACTTCCGGTCAACAAGTCTGGCTGTCGCTGATTACAACTTCAATAGGCTAAGTACTGTTTGTTAACATGGACACTGTGTTACTAGGGCCCAGGGGCGCTGTAATGTGTTTTTGTCATAGTGATTAGAGAACATGACTTGTTGGCTCAAAGGAATGGCAAACAAACATCTTCTAGGCTACACAGCTCATAAGACTTGAGTGAGCTTTCCTCCCAATCCAAGATTAAGAGACGACACTGTCTCCGGGGGAAACTGTCTCCATGGGTAATCAACTAGGTGTTCTTTAGGCCTGTGATGGGGTAACTGTGTTTGTCTGTAAGCTCTATCTATACTCGCTGTGATATGAGTCTGGGTATGAACTGATAGGGACACTACTGTGTGTGAGTTGTGTGTTATCGAGTGGGGATTTTCTACTGACTGCATTGGCTGCAGAAGGGTTTCTCTCTCACTCACACACATGATTTTAGGCTTCGTTATTCATTCACCAGATAGGCTAACGCCTGTTGATTTGTCCTCGCAAACGCACAAACATGCACACAAGCATACACACAAGCATACACACAAACATACACACAAGCATGGGTAATTCTCACACAACTGACATTTGACCCAAAGAATGTCGTGTTATTTTTCATGACATTTCCTCTTGGATCACTGAGATATTTATATTATTATTAGGATACATGTTTTGATCAGATACGCATTTTACCACAATTTCCACAACTACCAATTCAAAACTTTCCTTATTGCAACCGTTTTAAAAGTCCCAAAAAGTTGTACGCAAATCTATTTCTAATACTTTGTAACATTGCTCCCCTAATGACAAGGCCTGAGTTAAACATCACACTGAAAATAAAAATATTACAAATGTAACTTTTTTGTAATTTCTCATTCCAGTAACAAAACTTTTAAAAGGTTTTTGTCATCACTTATATATACAGTGTTATTTATGAGTTGTATTTATGCACATATATCTGGATGAAGATTAAGACGAAATTGCTTAAAGTATACATTTTATTTTTCCTAATCTCAATATCGGTGCATTACGGTAATGATACGCAGGTTACGGAGATGAGACTACATGTTTCGCTAGTGAATAGTTTAACTGTATTGATTTCTATCAGAGATTCAGTAACTCAACAAATCATCAGTGTCATTTGTTAATCCCAAATTACTTGCATAATACTAAAATCACTGATCGTAATGCAATTAACTAAAATACCATTTATTTCAGAGTAAGTATAAGTACTTGTATGCATGTATTTTCAAAAGCGGACTTAAAAGTAACAGTGAAAGGTAATATTGGTGTATTAGGTTGTGGATATGTGTGACTCACCATCTGGATTCGGTCCTATGGAGAAACATTTTGAAACGTTTAAAAAAAATATATTGGGATAAAGGTAGAGACTCTGAGCCTGAACAATAGTATATGATACCCATTGTTCCTCAACTGCAGGGTAAGTAATTCTGCTTTGAAAGTTAAACTTGTAACCCCACTTTTGAGAAAATTGCCCTTTTTAGTGTTTTGGTTCACTTACTGGAGAGCTCTTCTTTGTCGACACCCATTCAGCATCATTCACATCCTCTTAAGCCTTAGCCCCACCCGTCACTTTCATGATTCACATGTGAGGCCATGTGCGAAACAGAGTAGTGTAGTAAACAACCAAAGATTTCAAGACTAAAAGTAGTAGCCTTCAATAAGGAAACTCCAGGTAAAAATACAGTCTTGGCCTATATCCTAATCTGACTTTGGTGCAGGTCTTCACATTACCGTCTGTAGTAAACACACACTATATAAAATCTGGTTTTGTCACATGCACAGGATACAGAAGGTGGAAATGATACAGTGAAATGGTTACTTGCATATTTGTATAGTAGCAATATCAAAAACAAACTGTCCCCAAAAATATGTTTTAATAATTAGATAATGCTTACCCAGACTAGAGGTCGACCGATTATGATTTTACAACACCGATACCCGATTATTGGAGGACCAAAAAAGCCAATACCAATTAATCGGTCGATTTTTAATGAATTAATTAATTTGTAATAATGACAATTACAACAATACTGAATGAACACTTATTTTAACTTGATATAATACATCAATAAAATCAATTTAGCCTCAAATAAATAATGAAACATGTTCAAATTGGTTTAAATAATGCAAAAACAAAGTGTTGGAGAAGAAAGTAAAAGTGCAATATGTGCAATGTAAGAAAGCTAACGTTTAAGTTCCTTGCTTAGAACATATGAAAGCTGGTGGTTCCTTTTAACATGAGTCTTCAATATTCCCAGGTAAGAAGTTTTAGGTTGTAGTTATTATAGGACTATTTTCTCTATACCATTTGTATTTCATTAACCTTTGACTATTGGATGTTCTTATAGGCACTTTAGTATTGCCAGTGTAACAGTATAGCCTCCGTCCCTCTCCCTCCCTGCTCCTCGCTCCAGCAAAAGGGGAATAACTACTCCAAGTTTCAGAGCCTTGAGGTCATTAATTTCATGGTTACATAAGCCTAATCCGGAGTTGATAGGCTATCATCTCGAAAACAAAAAAACGTTTATTCTTTCAGTGAAAATCACTTAGGAAATACCGTTCCGTATTTTTATCTTTCAGTGAAATACGGAACCTTTCCGTGGCATCCATTAGTCTAAATATTCCTGTTACATTGCACAACCTTCAATGTTATGTCATAATTACGTAAAATTCTGGCAAATTAGGCGGCCCAAACTTTTGCATATACACTGACTCTGCGTGCAATGAACGCAAGAGAAGTGACACAATTTCACCTGGTTAATATTGCCTGCTAACCTGGTTTTCATTTAGCTAAATATTCAGGTTTAAAAATATATACTTCTGTGTATTGATTTTAAGAAAGACATTGATGTTTATGGTTAGGTACACATTGGAGCAACAATATGCACCGCATCGATTATATGCAACACAGGACACGCTGGATAATATCTAGTAATATCATCAACCATGTGTAGTTAACTAGTGATTATGATTGTTTTTTACAAGTTAAGTTTAATGCTAGCTAGCAACTTACCTTGACTTACTTCATTCGCGTAACACTCCTCGTGGAGTGCAATGAGAGGCAGGTGGTTAGAGCGTTGGACTAGTTAACTGTAAGGTTGCAAGATTGGATCCCGAGCTGACAAGGTGAAAATCTGTCGTTCTGCCCCTGAACGAGGCAGTTAACCCACTGTTCCTAGGCAGTCATTGAAAATAAGAACATGTTCTTAACTGACTTGCCTCGTTAAATAAAGATGAAATAAAGGTGTAAAAAAAAGAACTTGAAATCGGCCCTAATTAATCGGCCATTCCGATCGGTCAACCGGTCAACCTCTAATTTGTAATAATGACAATACTGAATGAACAATGAACACTTTATTTGAACTTAATACATAAATCAAATAAATTTAGTCTCAAATAAAGAATGAAACATGTTCAATTTGGTTTAAATAATGCAAAAACAAAGTGTTGGAGAAGAAAGTAAAAGTGCAATATGTTTAACTTGTTAAGGCTGGGGGCAGTATTGAGTAGCTTGAATGAATAAAGTGCCCAGAGTAAACTGTCTGCTACTCAGGCTTGATTACCAACAACGACGAGACGGCCTACAGGGAGGAGGTCCGTTCCCTCTGAGTGTGGTGTCCGGAAAGTTCAATAACCTCTCACTCAATGTCAACAAAACAAAGGACAGTAATGGAGAAGGTTTTTTAAAATGTTCCTCGTCGTACACATCACGGACAAACTGAACTAGTCCACCCACACAGACAGCGTGGTGAAGAAGGCGCAACAGTCCTATCGGACTGTATCACCACCTGGTACGGCAACTGCACAAAGGGAGGAGGGTGGTGCGGTCTGCACAAAGAATCACCGGGGGCAAACTACCTTCCCTCCAGGACACCTACAGCACCCGATGTCACAGGAAGGCCAAAAAGATCATCAAGGACAACAACCACCTGAGCCACTCCTGTTCACCCTGCTATCATCCAGAAGATGAGGTCAGTGCAGATGCATCAAAGCTGGGACCGAGAGACAGAAGCTGTTTTTCAATCTCAAGGCCATCAGACTGTTAAACAGCCATCACTAACAAAGAGAGGCTTAGAATAACTGGTTGAAACATTAAATAGCAGAACATTTTTCTTTTTCTACTTTGAATCCAAAGATGGAAGTGGTCTTAATGGGTACACTTAACTGCTGCTCATTCAAATTCACCAGGTTGAAATGCTGCTGCCAGCCCCCCCTTCTGCTCCCTGAGGAGCTAGGCATGTCATGGGTTTACTTTCATGACAATAACACTCTTCTAGTGTGTGTGTTTGTGAGAGAAGTCAAGGAAGGGCAATATTTACAGTATGTAGAGCAGCAGCCATGGTCACGTTGCCATGATTATTGCATGAGAACAGTTGGTGCTTCAGAGTTTTATCCCTCTTTCTTCCTCCTTCACACACCCCCAGTTCTTTCTTTCTCCCACTCGCTCCCTCTCTTGCTCTGATGATCTGTTCTTCATCTCTCACTTCAATCTCTTTCCTCATTGTATCTCTCTCCATCCTGACCTCCCTCTCTTGTTCTATCAGTTTTGATCCAGCATGGTGCAAGAATAGGTCATGTGAGTGTCTTCTGTTTTGTTTGATTTCTATAAGGAAGAGGTGTGTTCATGAGAGAGAGGCTGTTGCTCCAGTAGTTCTACTGCTTCACATGGAGAAGGGTTAAGCTCTTATTGTGTGCTCTGTCTAGTGTCTGTAAATGTGTTTGAACTGACCCCTCCTTACTAGGGGAGGGAAAGACTGATTACGAAAGGATGTACTGATGCTGGCTACCTTGCTACATGGAATTGAAGACCAAACTGAACATGCAGGAGCTCTTCTGCCACTCTTGGATTCAAAAAGGAGTTAACTAAAGGGGGACTAATCTTTGGGACATTAGTGTGAGTGAGTTACAAATTTCCTGTCTGACCCAGTATGTGTTTTCTCCTTCCAGAGTCGGTGCTAGTATCTGATCTCCCTCCTTTCCCAGAGTGATTGTCTACACCAACACACACCTTATTCATTCTGCTCTCCTCCGGCATGTCAGGTAAGGGCTCCCATCCCTCTCTTCCCCTCCTCCCTCCCTCAATCCCTCCGTCCTCTCCCTTTTCTTTCCCTTACGCTTCCCCTTTCTGATAGTGCTTTTGATTATCCTTCTGCCAGTTTCTGCTCTCACCCCCCCATCATTTTCCATTCCGTCTTTCTCTCAATCTTCTCTGTCGGGGTTTGATTTTCCTCCTGTCCGTCTATTCTCATTCAGTCCTCTGTCATCCCACCTTGCCCCTTTCCCTTCATGTTTCCTCTCTTGTCCTTCTATTTTCTTTATGTCCCTCACATTATTTGACTCACAATCAGTTTATCTTCACAGTACCTCATTTTCCTCTTCTATCTCCCTCTTCTCTCATTCCTTCCCCCCTCTGTGTTCCAGGTGGTTACACTCCAGCCCCTGGAGGCCCCTTCTCAGCCCTGACCTCCAGTATGTGGCCCCAGGACATCCTGGCCAAGTACTATCAGGTACAGACTGACCTAACATCTTTGTACTGCTAGGTAAACACTGAGGAGAGGGAGCCTCTAGCTTAGTACTGTGGTTTTCTAGGCTATTTCTGGATTTATTGAATGTGAATGTTTTTACCACACCTGCCCATACTCATATTTTTTGCCATTAATTCTTGTAGCTTCTTGTTTGCACTCATTGACCTATAAAGGTACCTGCTTAACCCTTAGTGTTTACTGTGATTTATCTTGTACTTTAATATAATATGTCATGGGACTTGTTGTATGGCTCTTATTGTCTCCGTTTACAGAAGGACCCAACAGAGGAGGCAGAACTGCAGTATGATGAGTTTGGCTTCAGGCTGGACAGTGATGGTAAGAAGAAAACATAGGACTCAAACCTTCAACATCACAGATATATCACTCATTGCATGCATCAATTTGAATGTGATTTGCTTCTTTTAAATGATATCGGTCTTTACTCACCCAGCAATATGTTAGCAGTCATTCAGTAGATTAAGAGTTGACTACCGTGGTGGGTTGTGCTCAGCCCTCTTTCTTTTCCCTGGATCAAAACACAGTTGAGTTGCACCAAGTCATAAGCATTGATTTAGGGAAAGCTACTCCACAGATGGTAACCACTGGCCTGTCTTTGACTTCACCATCTATTTTTATCTCCATAGTTGTGGCATCTTCCCTAAATTGCGTCCACGAATCCACCATTGAAATTGTTAGAAAAAATATGACGCTCCAGTAATATAGATGACTATTGAAATAAAGCTGAAATGTGTTTTTCTCCATTGTAATGGACACAGTGCAACCTTTGGGAGGTAGGCTGCTGGCAGGCTGCTGGTAGGCTGCTGGCAGGCTGCTGACAGGCTGATGGCAGGTTGCTGGTAGGCTGCTGGTAGGCTGCTGGCAGGCTGCTGGCATGCTGCTGGTAGGCTTCGGCTGCGGTACAACAAAGCCAAGTCAGCCTGTGCTCATAGTTCTCACGGGAAGTGATATGATGGGCAACACAATGACTTACCTCATGATCAATCACGCCGCAAATGATGTGACGAAGTTCCTTGAATGTTCTTTCACGGGTGCTTTTCATTATCTTGATAGACGGTTGTGGTTTCTAGCTAACGTTACACCAATCAAAGCAGTGGAACGCGTAGAGAAGCAACGTTGGTTTTGACCACTATACGGCTGCGCGTTTGCAAAATATTATCATATCACGCAATTATTCCATTTATAAAATGGTCATATACATTTTTATTTTTAGCTAGTCTTTCTTAAAAATATATTATCCAATGGATGATTCATTTCTGGTAAAAAAAAAAAAAAAAAAAAAGTGGAGGTGCAAAATCCCATTTCCACGCCCCATTTTAATTTGCTCCATGGCTCAGGTTGACAAGTGGACACAAGGCTGTTTGGCTCATCTCAGTCATGAAAATGAATAACACTGCACCTGTTTCTGATGAATAAACAGTGGCATGCTGGTTGGTGGTAACATCCAAATAAAACCCAGCCCTGAAATGTAACGTAGGCTGAACATAATGTGTATGTCATATATCATAGGAAAACACACCACATTTGCACAAAGTGGGCACTTCGGATTTGTCATTTCCCAACTATTCCATGCGTTGACTAAAACTGACTTATTGAATGAAATCGTTACGCAACATCATGGGTAAGCTCTGGCCATCGTCTTTCAGATTTTTTCAGCCATAGCTGTACAGTTACAGTATGCAACGTGTGACCGATCAATTCAATACCTGTGATCAATTCACAGGCATTGAATTGGGACCTCCCGAGTGGCACAGCGGTCTAAGACACTGCATCTCAGTGCTAGAGGTGTCACTACAGATCCTGGTTCGATTTCAGGCTGTATCACAACCGGTCGTGATTGGGAGTCCCATAGGATGGCGCACAATTGGACAGTGTCATCCAGGTTAGGGTTTAGCTGGGGGAAAGGCAGTCATTGTAAATAAGAATTTGTTCTTAACTGACTTGCCTAGTTAAATAAAGGTAAAGTAACTTGCACTGCTTGCTGAAATCCTATTGACCTGTTGCTGATACTGTAGACATAGTCCACTGTAAAGGAACTGAGACACAGCTGAACACTGGGGCTGTTGTTGGGCCCATGTCTAATGGGTTAAAACGGGGGAAGCAGACCTTAGTGGTGGAGGAGGAGAAATCATTAAAACAGGGGAAGCAGACCTTAGTGGTGGAGGAGGAGAAATCATTCAAACAGGGGAAGCAGACCTTAGTGGTGGAGGAGGAGAAATCATTAAAATAGGGGAAGCAGACCTTAGTGGTGGAGGAGGAGAAATCATTAAAACAGTGGAAGCAGACCTTAGTGGTGGAGGAGGAGAAATCATTAAAATAGGGGAAGCAGACCTTAGTGGTGGAGGAGGAGAAATCATTAAAATAGGGGAAGCAGACCTTAGTGGTGGAGGAGGAGAAATCATTAAAATAGGGGAAGCAGACCTTAGTGGTGGAGGAGGAGAAATCATTAAAATAGGGGAAGCAGACCTTAGTGGTGGAGGAGGAGAAATCATTCAAACAGGGGAAGCAGACCTTAGTGGTGGAGGAGGAGAAATCATTAAAATAGGGGAAGCAGACCTTAGTGGTGGAGGAGGAGAAATCATTCAAATAGGGGAAGCAGACCTTAGTGGTGGAGGAGAAATCATTCAAATAGGGGAAGCAGACCTTAGTGGTGGAGGAGGAGAAATCATTAAAACAGGGGAAGCAGACCTTAGTGGTGGAGGAGGAGAAATCATTAAAACAGGGGAAGCAGACCTTAGTGGTGGAGGAGGAGAAATCATTAAAACAGGGGAAGCAGACAGTGCCAAAGTAACAGGAATGCAGGAGTATAACCCTGAACAATGATAACTGCAGTTGAACACCATCTCTCTCCCCTTCCAGATGGAGTAGAGCCAGAGCCGAGGCCAGAGCCCCAGAGAGAGGACCCCCAGCAGAGGCTGCGCTGGCAGGCCCACCTGGAGTTCACCCACAACCACACCGTAGGAGACCTGACCTGGGACCTCATCTCCCCAGACCCTGCCCCACTCTGAACGCCTCCGGGAAGCCCTGGTGCTGGGGGGATACCACAAACAGCATGAGACCACAGGTAAGGGGGCCTAGAGGGGGAGATACCACACAACATGAGACCACAGGTAGGGGGCCTAGAGGGGGCATAAAACACAGCATGAGACCACAGGTAAGGGGTGGAGGAAAACACAGTAGTAGAGGTTTTAACAAAGGAAAAGGCAGAATGAGACCACAGACCAGTAAGGGGAGATAAAGTGGTCAATCCATTCTAAAATACGGTGTATAACCTGATTCAGAGATGTCTGTTGTAGAGGAGGAAGCGATTAATCGGAATGGCTGATTTAATTAGGGGACGATTTTCAAGTTTTCATAATCTGTAATCCGCATTTTTGGACATCGATTATAGGGGAACATTGCACTCCACAAGGAGACTGCGTTGCAGGCTGACTACCTGTTATGGTGCAGCAAGGAGCCAAGGTAAGATGCTAGCTAGCATTAAACTTATCTTATAAAATACAATCAATCTTAACATAATCATTAGTTAACTACACATGGTTGTTGATATTACTAGTTTATCTAGCTTGTCCTGGAGTTGCATATAATCAATGCAGTGCCTGTTCATTTATCATTGAATCACAGCCTACTTAGTGGTGGAGGGGTGATTTAACAAGCGCATTCACGAAAAAGCACAATAGTTGCACCAATGTGTACCTAACCATCAACATCAATGCCTTTCTTAAAATCAATACACAAGTATATATTTTTAAACCTGCATATTTAGTTAATACTGTCTGCTAACAAGAATTTATTTTAACTAGGGAAATTGTGTCACTTCTCTTGCATTCTGTGCAACAGAGTCAGGGTAATGCAGCAGTTTGGGCTGCAAAACAGGGGAAGCAGACCTTAGTGGTGGAGGAGGAGAAATGGCTCGTTGCGGGGAACTGTGTGAAGACCATTTCTTCCTAACAAAGACCGAATTAATTTGCCAGAATTGTACATAATTTTGACATAACATTGAAGGTTGTGCAATGTAACAGGAATATTTAGACTTTGGGATGCCACCCATTAGATAAAATACCATCTTCCCCTTTTCACTGAAAGAATAAACATTTTGTATTTTCGAAATGATAGTTTCCAGATTTTACCATATTAATGACCTAAGGCTCGTATTTCTGTGTGTTTTTACATTATAATTATGTCTGATTTTATATATAAACGTTATTTTTTTGGTCCTCCAATCGGATCATCTCCCCGTTGAACCCCCCTCCCCCTCTCTGGTGCTAGTTGTGGATGCGTCTGTCTGGAGCTCTGCAGAAGAAAAGGACTACAGAGATCTCCTACAAAGAGATCAAGAACAGCACCAACGACGAGACCACTGCTGCCAAACAGGTACTGGATGCTGAGGTACTGTACATCCAGAGACCACAGGTGACTCCAGGTGGAGGGGTGGAATGGTACTGATGATGTAAGATGTTTCTCTCCTTGATGAAAATCTGTGATTGAGGATCAAACATTGTTAACCTGTTTAAAAAAATATAAGTGATTTATTAATGGTCGATTATTCATTTATAGATGCTAATAAATCTGTAAACTCTTACAACACATTGGTTGAAAAACAATATTTCCCCCTCTCTTTGTCTTCCCTCTATCTCTCCACCTCTTCTCATCCCAGACTCGTCCATCTCTTCCCCCTCTCTCAGATAGAGAAGGACCTGTTGCCAAGGACCATGCCCTCCAACGCGTGTTTAAAATGCAGCCTGCAGAGTGTGGGTGTTCCCAGGCTGAGGCGGGTACTGCGGGGCCTGGCATGGCTCTACCCAGACATCGGCTACTGCCAGGGCACAGGCATGGTAAGGAGGACGTTCACTGTGCTCTATTGTGTAGTTACGGTCTATACACTTTCCTCTGTCTGGTAACGACCTGGCATATTACCATCCAGAATTTATTTTAACTAGGAAATTGTTAATACACTTTCCTCTGTCTGGTAACGACCTGGCATATTACCATCCAGGTTAATACACTTTCCTCTGTCTGGTAACGACCTGGCATATTACCATCCAGGTTAATACACTTTCCTCTGGCTGGTAACGACCTGGCATATTACCATCCAGGTTAATACACTTTCCTCTGTCTGGTAAAGACCTTTATATTACCATCCAGGTTAATACACTTTCCTCTGTCTGGTAACGACCTGGCATATTACCATCCAGGTCTATACACTTTCCTCTGGCTGGTAACGACCTGGCATATTACCATCCAGGTCAATACACTTTCCTCTGGCTGGTAACGACCTGGCATATTACCATCCAGGTTAATACACTTTCCTCTGTCTGGTAAAGACCTGGCATATTACCATCCAGGTTAAAATGGTCTGCATATTACCATCCAGGTTAATACACTTTCCTCTGGCTGGTAAAGACCTGGCATATTACCATCCAGGTTAATACACTTTCCTCTGTGCAGATCTGGTAACGACCTGGCATATTACCATCCAGGTTAATACACTTTCCTCTGTCTGGTAAAGACCTGGCATATTACCATCCAGGTTAATACACTTTCCTCTGGCTGGTAACGACCTGGCATATTACCATCCAGGTTAATACACTTTCTTCTGTCTGGTAACGACCTGGCATATTACCATCCAGGTTAATACACTTTCCTCTGGCTGGTAAAGACCTGGCATATTACCATCCAGGTGAATACACTTTCCTCTGTCTGGTAAAGACCTGGCATATTACCATCCAGGTTAATACACTTTCCTCTGTCTGGTAAAGACCTGGCATATTACCATCCAGGTTAATACACTTTCCTCTGTCTGGTAAAGACCTGGCATATTACCATCCAGGTTAATACACTTTCCTCTGGCTGGTAAAGACCTGGCATATTACCATCCAGGTTAATACACTTTCCTCTGGCTGGTAACGACCTGGCATATTACCATCCAGGTTAATACACTTTCCTCTGTCTGGTAACGACCTGGCATATTACCATCCAGGTTAATACACTTTCCTCTGGCTGGTAAAGACCTGGCATATTACCATCCAGGTGAATACACTTTCCTCTGGCTGGTAAAGACCTGGCATATTACCATCCAGGTTAATACACTTTCCTCTGGCTGGTAAAGTCCTGGCATATTACCATCCAGGTGAATACACTTTCCTCTGGCTGGTAAAGACCTGGCATATTACCATCCAGGTTAATACACTTTCCTCTGGCTGGTAACGACCTGGCATATTACCATCCAGGTTAATACACTTTCCTCTGTCTGGTAACGACCTGGCATATTACCATCCAGGTGAATACACTTTCCTCTGTCTGGTAAAGACCTGGCATATTACCATCCAGGTTAATACACTTTCCTCTGTCTGGTAAAGACCTGGCATATTACCATCCAGGTTAATACACTTTCCTCTGGCTGGTAAAGACCTGGCATATTACCATCCAGGTTAATACACTTTCCTCTGTCTGGTAAAGACCTGGCATATTACCATCCAGGTTAATACACTTTCCTCTGGCTGGTAACGACCTGGCATATTACCATCCAGGTTAATACACTTTCCTCTGGCTGGTAAAGACCTGGCATATTACCATCCAGGTGAATACACTTTCCTCTGGCTGGTAAAGACCTGGCATATTACCATCCAGGTTAATACACTTTCCTCTGTCTGGTAAAGACCTGGCATATTACCATCCAGGTTAATACACTTTCCTCTGGCTGGTAAAGACCTGGCATATTACCATCCAGGTTAATACACTTTCCTCTGGCTGGTAAAGACCTGGCATATTACCATCCAGGTTAATACACTTTCCTCTGTCTGGTAAAGACCTGGCATATGATCCAGGTCCCTTTCTGCACGTTTTAAATAGTATTTTAAATATTACTTTGATCTTGTGTTCTTGATGAACTCTTTAATCTAGGGAGTTTGTAATACCTCTACTGTAATTTCTATATGTTTGTATCTGCCCAGACTGTATTTTCGCTGCAACCGAATTGCCCAACGGGGACAATAAAGATCTAATCTCTTCTGTTTATTTTCTCCACGCTCTCCCCATCCCCAGGTGGTGTCATGTCTGTTGCTGTTCCTGGAGGAGGAGGACGTGCTGTGGATGATGTGTGCCCTGATCGAGGACCTGCTGCCACCCTCCTACTTCTCCTCCACCCTGCTGGGGGTCCAGACAGACCAGAGGGTCCTCAGACAGCTCATAGTCCAGTATCTACCAAGCCTGGACAGGCTTCTGCAGGAGCACGACATCGGTGAGAGAGATGGGGGGGGTTCTTTACACTTTAACACTCGTCTTATCCTACTTTGCTGGTAACTACTTTATGAAGGAAAAGGAACTGTGGTTGTCTCACACATAGCTAACTTAAGATTGAATGCACTAGTGTAAGTCACTCTGGATAAAAGCGTCTGCTAAATGACTAAGATGTTAATGTAAAAATGTGAATAGGGATCTAGGGGAGCTACAGGGAAACTGCAACAAGGCTTTTAAAGTCTGGTGTTTAGAGGCCACAAACATTGCTAAGAATGTCAGGTGTAGTGTAGGAGACCAACCTGCCTGTGTGTCCTAACCCTTCCCTTCGTCTCCTCTCCTCCCCCAGAGTTGTCTCTGATCACGCTGCACTGGTTCCTGACATCGTTTGCCAGTGTGGTGGACATCCGCATCCTGCTGAGGATCTGGGACCTTCTGTTCTACCAGGGCTCTGTGGTCCTCTTCCAGGTCACACTGGGCATGCTCAAGATCAAGGTGGGATAGTTGTTTCTCATTGGCTGGCTGGTTTGGTTTGCTTTTAAACCAACCCCTACTCCCTAGACCTGTGTAGATCAGAAAGGATTGGATTGGTATTGAAAATCATACAGTAATAACTCCACCTCTTTTTCTTACATCTATCCAACCCTTTCAGATCTAGAGGCCTACAAGTGTCCTGGGGATTTGGGATTGGTCGTTCCCCTGTTTAACCCTCTCCTCTCCCCCCTACAGGAGGTTGACCTTCTCCTCTCTCCCCTACAGGAGGAGGAGCTGGTGTCCTCTGAGAACTCTGCGTCCATCTTCAACACGCTGTCCGATCTGCCCAGCCAGCTGGGTGACGGGGCTGCTGTACTGGGGGAGGCCATGAGGCTGGCGGGGGCGCTGTCCCAGGACACACTGGAGGCCCAGAGGAACAAACACCTGGCTTACATCCTCAATGAGCAGGCCCAGCTCAACACAAACAACTCCCACACACTCAACAACAACCTCAATAAAGTGAGTGGTCTGATAGAAGTGTGTGTGTGTGTGTGTGTGTGTGTGTGATAGCATGTCTAACCAGAGTGTGTCTATAGGTTGTGAGGAGACAGTCGCTACGTAGGAAGTCCACTCTGAGCTCTCTGTTGTGGGGTGAGGACGAGGCGGAGGCTCTCAAGTCTAAGAACATCAAGCAGACAGAGCTGGTAGCAGCGCTCCGAGAGGCCATCACCCGCACCGCTGAACACTTCCACTGTCTGGACCCCCGACACACAAGCACTGTGAGTCTCACTACTGAATCATATAGCTGTTTGGACCACCAAAACACACCAGCACTGTGAGTCTCACTACTGAATCAGATTACTGAATCATATAGCTGTTTGGACACACCAGCACTGTGAGTCTCACATTTACATTTACATTTAAGTCATTTAGCAGACGCTCTCACTACTGAAAATCATACATCCAGTGGAACAGCCACTGTCTGGACCCCCAACACACCAGCACTGAATCTCGTTACTGAATCATATAGCTGTCTGGACCCCCAACACACCAGCACTGAATCTCGTTACTGAATCATATAGCTGTCTGGACCCCCAACACACCAGCACTGTGAGTCTCACTACTGAATCGACTCAGTTTCACTGACCCCGCGTTTAAGAGAAGCTGCCTTGTAGTAAGAAGTAGCTGAGCTCTCCCTAAATACCATGCACAATGTCACCTTAGCCTATTTGGCATGGTGACAATGCTAGGTAGGGTTATCCTGGTTATCTTGTGGTCGCCTTGCTGATAATTAGCAGAAATGTGTGACTTTCTGGTCTCTGAGCTCAGTCGCTGGCCGTTAAGTCGCTGAATGTATGAATCTCTTGTCCTCCCCCATGCTGGTGCTGAAGACCTGGATGCCAATTTAAGGCCGCCCTCTGCCCCTCTGATTCAGAGGGGTTGGGTTAAATGCAAAGACACATTTCAGTTGAATGCATGGTTGTACAACTGACTAGGTTATCCCCCTTTCCCATGACTGATCTCCAGTAGATGGCTTTAGGTAGTGCCTGGTGTAATCGTGGCATGAGTCATATAATTGAATTCTTCCCCTGACACAGCAGCGCCGTGAGTCATGTTACCCAACAATGAGTCACTCGGTCATTAAATCAATGGTTCTTCACACTGCGACACAGTTAGGAAATAGTGGAGTCATTCTGATTGACATGTTTGATGCACAAGTCACTAGCACATTCTGAGCTAATTTGATTAGATTAATCTATGTCCCTCCCCCTCTCGCCTTCTCTTCATCTTTCTCTCTCTCCCTCCCGCTGTCCCTCCTCCTCTCAGGACCTGACTCCAGACTACTCCATGGAGAGCCACCAGAGAGACCACGAGAACTTCCTGGTTGTGTCTCGTAACCGACGGAGACGGGCCAAAGCCCTGTTGGACTTTGAGCGCCATGACGACGACGAACTGGGCTTCAGGAAGAACGACATCATCACAGTGAGTGGACAGAACACATACATGTAATGGAGTTAAGTGCTGTAATTTCACTCCACAGCTTGCTTTAAATGTTGCCATGTATTTGTGTAGCTCAATCCGTTGGTACGTTGTCAAGGAAGTTGGTCACGTGTGTTTGTGAGCAGAGTAGCACTAGTTGGAGCCCGGTATGGTACAGGGACAGTGGGAAAGCTATACTGTTAACAGCACACTGACTTTGTTTTTGCAAACACAGCGTGTGAAATGTATGTGAAAACATGCATGTTAAAAAAAAATATTTAAAAAAAATAAAAACGTTTTACAAAAGTGACTAACTCACTCCTCCATCTCATCCCTCTGTTTTTCTCTTTCTCCCTCAGATTTTTTCCCAGAAAGATGAGCACTGTTGGGTGGGAGAGCTCAACGGGCTGAGAGGTGAATGAAAACACCCCATCTCTGTCCCAATCTCCCCTCCACACGTCCTGTAGAATGTCCATCTCTGTCCCAATCTCCCCTCCACACGTCCTGTAGAATGTCCATCTCTGTCCCAATCTCCCCTCCACACGTCCTGTAGAATGTCCATCTCTGTCCCAATCTCCCCTCCACACGTCCTGTAGAATGTCCATCTCTGTCCCAATCTCCCCTCCACACGTCCTCTCTGTCCCAGAATGTCCATCTCTGTTCCAATCTCCCCTCCACACGTCCTGTAGAATGTCCATCTCTGTCCCAATCTCCCCTCCACACGTCCTGTAGAATGTCCATCTCTGTCCCAATCTCCCCTCCACACGTCCTGTAGAATGTTGTAGTCTATGTTTTCCTAACACTTTGGGGAACCTTCTATCTCATGATCTGTTCTCTTACTCAAGGTTGGTTTCCAGCCAAGTTCGTAGAAATCCTCGATGAGCGGAGCAAAGAGGTTTGTCAGTGAATTATTGTGTAGTCAGTCTAGTAAAAACAGACTTAAATTTGTCAGTGTTCTTTTAGTGGATATATCCAGTCTATGGGTTTGTCAGTATTGTATGTATAACTGGTCTGCTGTCCCCAGTACTCTCTGGCGGGTGATGACTCGGTGACTGAGGCGGTGACAGACCTGGTTAGAGGGACGTTGTGTCCTGCCCTGAAGGCCATCTTCCAACACGGTTTGAAGAAACCCTCCATACTGGGAGGACCCTGCCACCCCTGGCTCTTCATAGAGGAGGTAGGAGACCGAGGGCTGGGTTCAGTGTCTGTCTGTCGGTGCCTTCCCTGACTGTTCTCTCTGTTTTCTCCTCAGGCAGCCAGTAGAGAGGTGGAGAGGGACTTTAACTCGGTCTACTCCAGACTGGTGCTGTGTAAGACCTACAGGTAACTTAGACACACACAGACCTCTGTACCATATGAACAACTAGGATTCCTACACAGTTGTCTTAGTTGTGTGGTGCAGTCCATCAGTTCTCTCTTTCTCCCCCCAGATTAGATGAGGATGGCAAGGTTCTCACACCGGAGGAGCTGCTCTATAGAGTGAGTCCTTTTGTAAATGTTATCCTATAACAAGCCTGTTTACTTCCTCACACCCCGCCACTAAAGACTTCCTCACACCCCGCCACTAAAGACTTCCTCACACCCCGCCACTAAAGACTTCCTCACACCCCGCCACTAAAGACTTCCTCACACCCCGCCACTAAAGACTTCCTCACACCCCGCCACTAAAGACTTCCTCACACCCCGCCACTAAAGACTTCCTCACACCCCGCCACTAAAGACTTCCTCACACCCCGCCACTAAAGACTTCCTCACACCCTGCCACTAAAGACTTCCTCACACCCTGCCACTAAAGACTTCCTCACACCCTGCCACTAAAGACTTCCTCACACCCCGCCACTAAAGACTTCCTCACACCCCGCCACTAAAGACTTCCTCACACCCCGCCACTAAAGACTTCCTCACACCCCACTAAAGACTTCCTCACACCCCGCCACTAAAGACTTCCTCACACCCCGCCACTAAAGACTTCCTCACACCCCGCCACTAAAGACTTCCTCACCCCCGCCACTAAAGACTTCCTCACACCCCGCCACTGACTTCCTCACACCCCGCCACTAAAGACTTCCTCAACTAAAGACTTCCTCACACCCCGCCACTAAAGACTTCCTCACACCCCGCCACTAAAGACTTCCTCACACCCCGCCACTAAAGACTTCCTCACACCCTGCCACTAAAGACTTCCTCACACCCTGCCACTAAAGACTTCCTCACACCCTGCCACTAAAGACTTCCTCACACCCTGCCACTAAAGACTGCCACTAAAGACTCCCCGCCACTAAAGACTTCTTCATTCCATCTCCAAGATCTGAAAGAACTGTGTAATATGGGACCTAGTTCTCTATTGAATTTACAGTATCTGGGCCTCCTGAGTGGTGCAGCGGACTAAGGCACTCCATCACAATGTTAGAGGCGTCACTACAGACCCAGGTTGAATCCCGGGCTAGACTGACTATACAATAATTCACTGACAAACCTCTGGGAGGCCCATGAGGCTGCGCACAATTGACCCAGTGCCGTCCAGGTTAGGGGAGGGTTTGGCTGGCTGGGATGTCCCAGGCCATGCGTCTGCACGCTGACTTCAGTCGCCAGGTGTACGGTGTTTCCTCCGACACATTGGTGCAGCTGGCTTTTGGGTTAAGCGAGCAATGTGTCAACAAGCAGTGTGGCTTGGCGGGGTCGTGTTTCAGAGTATGCATGGCTCTCGACCTTCAACTCTCCTGAGTCCGTACAGGAGTTGGAGCGATGGGACAAGACTGTAACTACCAATTGGATATCACGAAATTAGGGAGATAAAGGAGGAAAAAAGTACAATTTAAAAAATGATGATACTTAGTATCTGCATTTCAGGTGCTTTCAAAGGGGGAATGAGGAACTGCCTAGTGGTAGGGGCCGATGGGCTGTGAAGGTTGACTGTTAGAAACATAGGCCTTAGGCTACAGACAGTTTTACACTGAATGTTTTGTTCATAAGCATTTGTTTCAGTGATGCTTCAGCGCCCTCCGTCTGTCTCTTTCAGGCGGTGCAGTCTGTAAATATGAGCCACGACTCTGCACACGCTCAGATGGACGTCAAGTTCCGCTCGCTCCTCTGCGTGGGCCTCAAGTGAGTCACACAGATTCTCTCACTCAGAGATCCTGGCTGTCCCTCTTATCAGTGAACACTCCCTAACCACATCTCTCTCACCCCACAGTGAGCAGGTGTTACACCTGTGGTTGGAGGTGTTGTGTTCCAGTATGCCTGCAGTGGAGAAGTGGTACCAGCCCTGGTCCTTCCTACGCAGCCCAGGATGGGTCCAGATCAAGTGTGAGCTCAGGTAAAAGATGGAGACAGATGTTCACGAGAGAGACAGAGTGGGAGAGATTAAGAGAGAATGAGAAGAGATTGGAACGAATGATTGAGAAATAAAACAAAGAGATTTGAGTGAAACTGTGAGATCACAAGTGAAAATGAATGCGAGAGCGACGCACACAGACGGTGCCAGCAGACTATTACAAGATTAAATCACGCCATTCAAGCGTATTAACAGCTAGATTATTTTTGAAAGACTTAGAGGCCAGGATGAAGTGAAATTGATATAAAATGGTGTATGTGTGGAAAGGATGGTGGTGTGTTTTTAAAAAGGTGATGTTTCCTTAGGGTTCTCTCAAAGTTTGCCTTCAGTCTCTCTCAGGACTGTGAGCTGCCTGCCAAGAAAGAGGTATGTATGTATGTATGTGTGTATGTGTGTAAAACACACCCACCCACCCTGTGAACTCATACCTGTGTGTGGCTGAATTCTGCAAAACCATTCTCAAAGAAGGGGTTGCAGATGCGTTGGTTGACCATTACCTCTTTAGTTGGGATCTCTAGGTAAACTCTGATCTCTGGTCAATGTAGTTGGTCTAGTTACTCATCTATGGGTTTAGGGACTCGAATAGGAAACTAGAGTTATCTAAACAACAAGCTGTTCCTGGTTCAGTTGTTGGAGAACGTAGCTGGTGGTGGCTAGTGATAGTAGAATATTGAACATTGGTGAAAACCATCCCAATGCGCACACCTCACCCATAACCCTTTGACCTCCATTGTGGACATTTTAAACTGCACCCAGCAACTGCTGTTCCTTATACACTCCCTTTAAACAAACAGCCTCTTTCTTTCACTCTTTATTCCCCCCTCCAGGAGAAAGATCAGAGGCCACTGAAGGAAGGAGTCCAAGACATGTTGGTGAAGCATCATCTCTTCAGCTGGGACATTGATGGCTAGAGACACACCCAAAGCCTGCAAAGAACTCCCCTGCCCAACACATGCTGTGTGTCTACCAGAGTGATCTTTCTGTTTCTTTCATATTGACTGCTATGTCAGAACCCACTACTAGTGTTTCCATCACTACCTCTCACTAGGAAGTATTGTATTGTTCAGACATTTGATCATCATTCTACAAACACATCGATATGCATCGTGGTTTCCCTTCCTCGTCTCAACTAAACTGCATCCGAAGCCTTTCTACTGAGGATAGTACACTATAGGGGGCGCGTTCAGCAAGACGCAACTTTTTGGAATGTTCAGATAGAAATAAGCATTGTAGAACAAACATGCCTCTGACATGTAGAATAAGGAATAACATCAGCTCTATTCATGGCATTTCTATCTGCAATGTTTGGCAACTTAACGTGGCCAGGGTATCATTTGAGACACCAAAAGACTTTCCATGTCTATCAACTAATTACATTTACTTTCTGAACTTGCTAACAAATCAAAGGTCTTTTGATGTGTCTATTAAGGAAGCAATTAGTATGTAACCAAGGTTGATAGTCCTGGCTGTCACCATGGCTGTTAGTTCTTGGGTGAAGCTACTGTGTATGTTGTCCACACCAGTGTTTGTGATACTTTAGATCAGGTGCAGAAGACTAGGAATATACAGAAAGTGCTGATTGTAGCATTCCTTAGGTACAGAGTAGTCAACTCTACTGTGCCATATGAAGTATTTCCTCAGACTCAAGGACTGGTGTGTATCACTAAGAACCAAACCGGGAGGAATGTACCTGAATTTGTCCCAGAGAAACTTGTTTTTGTTGTGAAACGTTTTGCTACAGTGGGCACTGATCTGATGTCGTAGTACCACCTGTGTCCGTGTGTCCTGCTACCAGTACTGTAGTAGGATGTGCTGATTGAGAAGTGGAACGTACTCCTGTGTTCCTGCTACCAGTACTGTAGTAGGATGTGCTGATTGAGAAGTGGAACGTACTCCTGTGTTCCTGCTACCAGTACTGTAGTAGGGTGTGCTGATTGAGAAGTGGAACGTACTCCAACCACCCTGTCGATCTGTGTTGGTACCCAACAATCCAATTCTACTCTGCATTCCATCCACTATTGTCCCCAAATGTTTAGTGCCAACATGGCTCTCCGTTGTGGGCTACTAAACAGTGTATCTGTAGTAGTCACTTTGCTGACTGGGAAGAACTACTGTACTATGTAAACTTTTATTTCAGTTAATTTCTTTATTACAATGGATGTGTCCATCCGCCATCAAACTAACCTCCATCTTGGTGTGTAATTACTGAAGAAAAGCCACTTGACTTTCACACATCACCTTGCAGTAATATTACACTATATACATCAGAAAATCAACTCAATCTCCCTGTTGTGCTCTGATATGATATGAAAGGCAGTGTATTTAACCATCAGAAAATGGTGGTATATTATCCCAGTAACTTGTATTCATTCCCCTCATCTTAACCCGTAGCAATAGACTGCGTTGTGCTGACTTCTGTCATACTGCACAGAGACAAATGGTATCAGTTCAGACTCACTAACCTCACTGAAACTGTACACAACGTTTTCACTGTTTAAATAAATTCATTTCATGTACAACACAGTTGACCAATCACAGATCAATAAAGCCTGTTTTTATTGGTGAATGTCAGAAGCAAATGGAATTCCACAACTAAGTAAACAGTGATGGTCCAAACAGCACTGCGACTATTATTACAATCAATGTCTTACTTAAACAGTTGCTAATCAAGTGTACATTATATTCTTAAATAAACCTAATTTTCAGTGTAAATGGAATCATGTATTTTAGACAGGACAAGTGGCCTTCAACTCCTCTCGCCTCCTGAAAAATGACGAGAACGTGGATAAATGCGCTTGTATGAAATGACGACTCCTCTGCTCAGGCAAATTACATTTACAGGTGTGATCCCAAAATAAGTGTCAAGTGATAAATGCGTGTTTTTGTCAGACAACAGCTGATCCACAGGGGGTGTTGTAAACTCTTCAGAGAAGAGGAGGATACACATGACTGTCCTCCATGAAAGGTGGCTATCGAGGAGGGGAGGATATTTTTCCATTTCGCCCACAAACACAATCCCTTTCTGGGCCATGGAGGATGGACTTGAGAAAGGGTGTGATGATAGTCAGACAAACCCTGGCTTTCCTTTTGGTCATAAATGGCCAATAAAACATCTTATCTACAATATTTCACTCATAATGAAGGCCCACTAAAATGTACCATTCACTATGTCAGTTGTGACCTTACTTCCTTTCATTAATCTTCACATTTTAGTATAAAATTAAATAGAAAACATGCTTCATTATCATATTGGGGGATTCTAGTGGTAAATAGGAAATGAGAGAAACTAGTATGCCTGCTAAACAGTGAAACAATGAGCTAAAGTGCATGGAGCTGGGTTACTCTACTGTAAGGGAATAGCTGCTCATGTGGCTTCGGGCCCATGATTACCTATACACAGTATTACAGTGATTCTCACCGTACACCCAATGAAAGAAGGCATATCAGGTTCATATACTGTAAATATAAGGATGCTTTCTAAACTAATCGGAGATAAGATGAGAGTGAGGAGGCAGAGGTAACCATCTACAAGCACAGAGCTGGGAGCTGCTTTTCACCTAGACTTTCTCTGGTGTGAGTGATAAAGACACTTGATAAGGCGATAGATAGCCGGGTGGTATAGAGGGAGAGAGGTGGGGAAAGGGACATTTTATGACCCCATTTTTTCGACGGGTTTGTAGTAGAGTAGTTTTGGGAAGGGGGGGTAGTTGTCTGCTGAAACAGCTGGATGGAGGAAGTACTGTAGTTTGGGGGCTGAGAGGGGTGTAGTTTAGGAACCTCCTGTGCCTGCTGATGACGGGGCTGCTGTGGTGGAGCTGCTCTGGTTTGATTTGCCTTTATGTCTCTGTCCTCCTCGTCTCCTGCTCCCTCCTGACTTTGTCTGTAGAGAACAGATCCCAATCAGACAGACGGAGAACAGAAACAACTGGGTTAACAGAGGTTACCATTCAAAATCACTTCCAGCTAAGACTGATGTTATCAAACGGAACTACATGCTGTGGACACATCTCTAGAAGATTCATGTTTGGTTCACATCAGTTGAGGCATGCATTGTTTCAGGATATTTACAGAAGTTACTGGACAAGACTCATTTGACCTAATTATCTTGTTTACCTGCCTGGTTCCCATTGTTTATCTTGCTCTGTTTGTTTCTGTTTACCTTGCTCTCTTTGTTTCCCTCATTACTCTGAGGGTCATCCTCCCCCTCTGTCTGAGGAAGCAAGCAAAGCACCAACACAGAGAGAGGAGGAATGGAGGGAAAATCAAGGATGTAGTAACATTGTAATGCACAAAGAGAATGAAGAGCAAATGAATGTTGAGAAAAAGAATGCAGAGAATGAAACAGGGTGAGAGGAAAAGAGAGACAGGGTGACAATGAAAAGAAGGAAACAGGGTAATGACAGTAAATGAATAGAATAGCAATGAAAAGAGGAAAAGGAAGGGTGACAGGAGGAAATCAGGGTGAGAGGAAAAGAGACAGGGTGACAGGAGGAGTGAGAATAGGAAAAGAGGGGTGAGAGGAAAAGAGACAGGGTGACAGGAGGAGTAATCAGTAAATGAGAATAGAATGAAAAGGAAGGAAACAGGGTGAAAAAAGAGACAGGGTGACAGGAGAATAGCAATGAAAAGGAAGGAAACAGGGTAATGGCAGTGAATGAGAATAGCAATGAAAAGGAAGGAAACAGGGTGAGAGGAAAAGAGACAGGGTGACAGGAGGAGTAATCAGTAAATGAGAATAGCAATGAAAAGGAAGGAAACAGGGTGAAAGACAGGGTGGCAGGAGGAGTAATCAGTAAATGAGAATAGAATGAAAAGGAAGGAAACAGAGAGGAAAAGAGACAGGGTGAAGTAATCAGTAAATGAGAATAGCAATGAAAAGGAAGGAAACAGGGTGAGGAAAAAGAGACAGGGTGGCAGGAGGAGTAATCAGTAAATGAGAATAGCAATGAAAAGGAAGGAAACAGGGTGAGAGGAAAAGAGACAGGGTGGCAGGAGGAGTAAATAGAATGAAAAGGAAGGAAACAGGGTGAAAAAAGAGACAGGGTGGCAGGTGGAGTAATCAGTAAATGAGAATAGCAATGAAAAGGAAGGAAACAGGGTGAAAATCAGTAAATGAGAATAGCAATGAAAAGAAGGAAACAGGGTGAGAAATGAAAAGGAAGGAAACAGTAAAACATGGAAAGAATAGAGAAAGGAGAGGTGTTAGGCAGATCAGACAGACACAGCTACAGAAGAAAACATTCTAGAAGCAGTAAAGCAAGTTAAGAAGAAAGCTTACGCACCACACACACACACATAAGTTAAACACTTACACCTATTCAACTGCCCTGAAACTATTACTTTCACACCTATTCAACCCGCCATCTAACCATCCCCTCCACTCCCTTCCTTTCAATTTGTTACTTCACTTTCTCTCTCTCACCAGTTGTTGTGATTGGTGCGGACTGTCTGGTCGGGCTGTGCTCGCTTCGTCCTCATTGGCAGGCGTGGTTCCATCCTCTCTGCGGTACGGGGCCTTTTTCGTAGACTGCATTTTGATTTGCGGGGGTTTGAAGTTTGACGGCAGATTATTGGTCGACTGCAGCAGCTGTAAACACCCACCCACCAATAAGATTAATGCATGAGGGAAGTACTCTGCATGCAGGTACTCTGGTGTCTTTATGACCTTTCGTAAACCATTCAGAACCATTCATAAGCCTTTAAGTCCAGACCTTGGTGATGATACCCACAGCCTTGGTGTATCCCTCTGAACACCAGTCTACTCTCTGGTATGTGGAGGAACTCTGGGGTCTTCATGAGCATGATCCTTCATAAACCCTTTCCAACCCTTCATAAACAATTCATAAGCCTTTCTAACCCCTGACCTTGGTGATGGTGCCCACAGCCTTGGTGCGTCCCTCTCTGAACACCAGTCTCTGGTCTGTGTGGAGGTACTCGGGGGTCTTGATGAAGCGGAAGTGGACCGATGCCTTGTCCCCTGTTCGTAGACAGTCTCTGTTCATGGTCAGGATAGTGGCTGTCTGCCTGATGCTGCCACAGTGCACTGCGAAGGGGGAGAAAGAGGAATGACGAGAGAAGGAGAGATATATAGTGAGACATGAGACAGCTGTGTGTGTGTGTGTGTGTGTGTGTGTGTGTGTGTGTGTGTGTGTGTGTGTGTGTGTGTGTGTGTGTGAGTCTCACCCATGGCCTGGTAGCGGGGTGATATCGTAGTTGGGTGGTGCAGAACCAGAATCTCAGCCATAAATTCCCATGATGCCTGTGGGTTTAACCTGGGGGACACCATCACCATGCCTTTCCTTATGGATGAACGCTTGATCTAAGGAGGGAATGAGAGCGGGAGGGGAGGGAGAGGAGGGAGAGGGAGGGGGAGGGAGAGAGAGGAGCGGGGGGGGGAGGGGAGGGAGAGAGAGCGGGGGGAGGGGAGGGAGGGGAGGGAGAGAGAGCGGGAGGGGGAGGGAGAGAGGGAGGGGGAGGGAGAGAGGGATGAGGGAGAGAGAGAACAGGAGAGAGAGAGGGAGCGGGAGGGGAGCGGGAGAGGGGAGGGGGGGATAGGGGGAGGGGGGAGAGAATGGGGAGGGAGAGAGATGGGGGGGAAGGAAGGGGAGGGATTCACTGGGGAAAAGAGGGATTCAGGGAGAGAGGGATGAGGTAAACATTTAGGGATGAGGTAGAGAGAACATGGAGAGAGGGAGTTGGGGGGAGGGGGTAGGGGGAGGGAGCCAAAGGAAGAGAAGGATGGGGAAGGAGAGAGGGATGGGGAAGAGAGGGATGGGGAAGAGAAAACAACATGGAGAGGGCGAAAGGAGGCAGAGAGACTGTCCACTCTCACTGCAAAAACATTCAGTTCAACTAAACATTTATCTATCTATGCATCAGAAAAGTGTTGTGAAACATCTCCAGCAGGGAACACTAAAGAGAAAACATACCTTTTGAGGGAGGCAACCTCTCACCTCCTTGACTGGCATCCTCTTCCTGTGGATAGATTTGACTGCAATGGGGAGGAAACTGCCCAGTGGGTCTGGGCCTAACAACATTGTGTCATTCAGACGTATCAATCCACGTAAAGTAGTCCCTGAAACGACTGTGCCTACACCCTGACGGAGAAGGAAAACATGGTTAGAGAGGTGTGTGTGTGGCATCAATATGCATGTGTAGCAGCTGCTTTGTGTGTGTGACTAACCGGTACTGAGTAGGTGTCATCTATCTGGAACTCTGCAGGTTCGTCTTCTCTGAAGGAGGTTTTAGAAGACAGCAGGTTGAGGAACATCTTCAGCAGGTCCATGTTCTCTCCTGTCACATTGGAGATCTGGAAGATTGGACACATCCTACACACACAAACACACTGAATTATGGTCCCCTATAATTGAAGCAAAATCCAGTTTCTAAAGAGTGTGTGATTGTGGCTACAAAGTGTGTGCCTTAACGTTTACCTCTCAGAGCTGAAGTTGGAGGCTGTGACGATGACGTCATCTTTGTTTTGGACCAGAACAGGGATCTTTCTGCAGCCTGGGGACTTTAGTAACCTCTGGAGCAGCTTTAACGTCTCTGTTACAATAACACAACCAGTAAAGTCAGGTTTTGTGATGACTGTCAATATTGTAACCAAAAAAAGGGGGAGGGGTCCTCATCACTAAATTTAAGAGAAAACAGTATGGTGGGGTAGAGGGAATATGGTTTCACCTGTATAATTATTTCATATCAGTGCAGATGTGGGGAAGGAGTCCAGGAAAGGAAGCAGATTTAGACTTGAGATGCACCCAGAAAGAGAAAGAAAGGAACTGACCTTGTAGGATGTTGGCAGGACACATGTCTATCTTGGTGACCACTACGAACACAGGCACATTGAGGGCCAGGGCCAGACCTAGATGCTCCTTAGTCATCCCTACGATACCTGCATTACTGCCCACCTAGAGAGAAGATGGGAGAGATAGACAGGGAGAGGGGGTAAAGAGAGTGAAGGGGTAAAGAGAATGGGAGGAAGGAGGGAGAGAGGAGGGAAGGAGGAGAGTGAGAGCGAGAGAAGGAGGGAGGGAGAGAGGGAAGGAAGGAGGGAGGGAGGGGAAGGAAGGAGGGAGAGAGCGAGGGGAAGGAGGGAGAGGGAAGGAGGGAGGAGGGAGAGAAAGGGGAATGAGGGAGAGAGCGAGGGAAGGAGGGAGGGAGAGAGAGGGAAGGAGGGAGGGAGAGAAGGAAGGAAGGAGGGGAGGGAGGGAGAGAGCGAGGGAGGGAGGGAGAGAGAAGGGAGGGGGAGGGAGAGAGGAAGGAGGGAGGGAGAGAGGGGGATGGAAGGAGGGAGAGAGGATGGAAGGAGGGAGGGAGAGAGGATGGAAGGAGGGAGGGAGAGAGGATGGAAGGAGGGAGAGAGGATGGAAGGAGGGAGAGAGAGAGCAAAAGAACATGGTGAAATATTCATCAGTGGTGCTGTTGATGGATAGTAAAAGTCAGAAAAAGCACCAACGCCCACACACTACCCCCTCACTCACCATGAGCATGCAGAAGTCAGGCAGGTGTCCAGTCATTCCAAACACTGTGGTCTTGAGATACTTCTCATGTCCAGCTAGGTCTATGAAGGTGATGACCTTAGAGGACCTCTCACAGATCTTAGTCCAGTCTAGACTTCCACCATGGCTGTCTGGCTTATTCACCACCTAGGATACAGGGACAGAGATTACACACAACAACAACTTCATGTCTCCATCTAGAAAACCAATTAATCAACTAAATGATCAATGAAGCAGGCCTTACATTGTCATCTCTCAAGTGTCATGTCAATGTTATCCCAGTGTAATCTCCATCACCTATAAGCCCCTCCTATGTCATCTCCCTCACCTGTCCCTTCTGGTCGAAGCCCAGGATGTCGTTCCCCACACTGCTGGTCCTGCCACTCTCCATTTCATGTTTGTGTCTGAAGAGTTTCTGGCGGGCGAACCCCCTGCCGTTGTCCAGTTCTCCGTGGGTCAACACCCCCAGCAGGGTGCTCTTACCTGCATCTACGTTACCCACCACCGCTACCCTGAGAGAGGGGGAGAGAGAGGGAGAGAGGAGAGAGGGCGGAGGGGAGAGAGGGCGGTAGGGAAGGAGAGATTTGACATTTGGGACACAAGATCAGATCAAGATGAAGAGAAGAGGGATGAAAACAGAGTATTGCTCGTGTGTTGCTTTGACAACACTGGATCTCCCCCCCTTTATGTCAACGTCCCCTTAAGCTTTTTTGAATTTAAATTGCATTTGAGAGACATGCTTGTCCTCGTCAGCCCAGGTCTAATGTCAAAACACATCTAATTGTTGATCAAGTCAGCCTTTGACCCCTGACACTTGACCTTCCCCCAACTCACCTGACCTCCAAGAAGTCTTGATCACCCACGCGTCGGCGGATGAGGTAGTCGCGTACCTGCCCCCCAGCTTCGATACGCTCCCTCAGCAGGATCAGCTCTGACTCGGTCTGCTCACACAGGGACTGAACTGTGGCTACAGACGCCTCCATGTCTCCCTCATCCAGACCATAGTCACCTCCGTCTGATAGAAAGGGATGAGGGGTTGGGGGGGGTTTATCGGTGTAAAAATGTCACTCGCTACAGTAAGTGACTGATTCTCTGAGCTAGTAAATGTAGGAGCAAATCAGTGCATACTGTATAGCCTCATTAAGTGAGTGAGGCTGACTTACCTGAGCCCATCCCAACAACGTAGATGGTCTCCCCACAACCCTCGTCCATCCTCTCCCGGAGTTGTCGTAGTAACGAGTCATACTGCTCTCCATTAGGGCTGACCAGGGCCAACTGACAAGGGAGGGAAGGAGAGAGACAGAAAATGGTTGATGTAGGCCTGGGTATCCTATAACATGGCCATGGTGGAAAGCCTACACATATTTCCATTGATATAGGCCTAATTGTACTTTATCAAAAGCTATAGGGCTATTCATCTTGTATTGTCCTCTATCTGGGTAGAGTTGTGAATGCTACACCATTTCTGTGAAAAATGGATTATTCATCTCGTCTAAAAACATTTGACTATCTGGGTACTCAGATTTGGCTGTAGATTTACCTTACAAGCTTGCTTTCAGTCCAAATCCATCTCTATACAAGCTTAGGGAACCCTGATAAAGACAATTTAGAGTTGTGAATAACCCACTATTTATGTGAAAATAGATTAATCCAAACAGTGAGGGAGTTCGTTTTGCATCACTCGGGCCCCGGTGGGCGGGGTTTGCACATTTAAGACCATTCCATTGGTCCTAAACTGAAATCTCTACCCACCCAGAGCACCCAGCCACGGAAAAAAGAAATCGCCCAATTATTTTTTTTTCACCTTTATTTAACCAGGTAGGCTAGTTGAGAACAAGTTCTCATTTGCAACTGCGACCTGGCCAAGATAAAGCATAGAAGTGTGAACAGACAACACAGAGTTACACATGGAGTAAACAATTAACAAGTCAATAACACAGTAGGAAAAAAAAGGGAGTCTATATACATTGTGTGCAAAAGGCATGAGGAGGTAGGCGAATAATTACAATTTTGCAGATTAACACTGGAGTGATAAATGATCAGATGGTCATGTACAGGTAGAGATATTCGTGTGCAAAAGAGCAGAAAAGTAAATAAATTAAAACAGTATGGGGATGAGGTAGGTAAAAATGGGTGGGCTATTTACCGATAGACTATGTACAGCTGCAGCGATCGGTTAGCTGCTCAGATAGCAGATGTTTGAAGTTGGTGAGGGAGATAAAAGTCTCCAACTTCAGCGATTTTTGCAATTAGTTCCAGTCACAGGCAGCAGAGAACTGGAACGAAAGGCGGCCAAATGAGGTGTTGGCTTTAGGGATGATCAGTGAGATACACCTGCTGGAGCGCGTGCTACGGGTGGGTGTTGCCATCGTGACCAGTGAACTGAGATAAGGCGGAGCTTTACCTAGCATGGACTTGTAGATGACCTGGAGCCAGTGGGTCTGGCGACGAATATGTAGCGAGGGCCAGCCGACTAGAGCATACAGGTCGCAGTGGTGGGTGGTATAAGGTGCTTTAGTGACAAAACGGATGGCACTGTGATAAACTGCATCCAGTTTGCTGAGTAGAGTGTTGGAAGCAATTTTGTAGATGACATCGCCGAAGTCGAGGATCGGTAGGATAGTCAGTTTTACTAGGGTAAGTTTGGCGGCATGAGTGAAGGAAACTTTGTTGCGGAATAGAAAGCAGACTCTAGATTAGATTTTCGATTGGAGATGTTTGATATGAGTCTGGAAGGAGAGTTTACAGTCTAGCCAGACACCTAGGTACTTATAGATGTCCACATATTCAAGGTCGGAACCATCCAGGGTGGTGATGCTAGTCAGGCGTGCGGGTGCAGGCAGCGAACGGTTGAAAAGCATGCATTTGGTTTTACTAGCGTTTAAAAGCAGTTGGAGGCCACGGAAGGAGTGTTGTATGGCATTGAAGCTCGTTTGGAGGTTAGATAGCACAGTGTCCAAGGACGGGCCGGAAGTATATAGAATGGTGTCGTCTGCGTAGAGGTGGATCAGGGAATCGCCCGCAGCAAGAGCAACATCATTGACATATACAGAGAAAAGAGTCGGCCCGAGAATTGAACCCTGTGGCACCCCCATAGAGACTGCCAGAGGACCGGACAGCATGCCCTCCGATTTGACACACTGAACTCTGTCTGCAAAGTAGTTGGTGAACCAGGCAAGGCAGTCATCAGAAAAACCGAGGCTACTGAGTCTGCCGATAAGAATATGGTGATTGACAGAGTCGAAAGCCTTGGCAAGGTCAATGAAGACGGCTGCACAGTACTGTCTTTTATCGATGGCGGTTATGATGTCGTTTAGTACCTTGAGCGTGGCTGAGGTGCACCCGTGACCGGCTCGGAAACCAGATTGCACAGCGGAGAAGGTACGGTGGGATTCGAGATGGTCAGTGACCTGTTTGTTGACTTGGCTTTCGAAGACCTTAGATAGGCAGGGCAGGATGGACATAGGTCTGTAACAGTTTGGGTCCAGGGTGTCTCCGCCTTTGAAGAGGGGGATGACTGCGGCAGCTTTCCAATCCTTGGGGATCTCAGACGATATGAAAGAGAGGTTGAACAGGCTGGTAATAGGGGTTGCGACAATGGCGGCGGATAGTTTCAGAAATAGAGGGTCCAGATTGTCAAGCCCAGCTGATTTGTACAGGTCCAGGTTTTGCAGCTCTTTCAGAACATCTGCTATCTGGATTTGGGTAAAGGAGAACCTGGAGAGGCTTGGGCGAGTAGCTGCGGGGGGTTGGAGTAGCCAGGCGGAAGGGCATGGCCAGCCGTTGAGAAATGCTTGTTGAAGTTTTTGATAATCATGGATTTATCGGTGGTGACCGTGTTACCTAGCCTCAGTGCAGTGGGCAGCTGGGAGGAGGTGCTCTTGTTCTCCATGGACTTCACAGTGTCCCAGAACTTTTTGGAGTTAGAGCTACAGGATGCAAATTTCTGCCTGAAGAAGCTGGCCTTAGCTTTCCTGACTGACTGTGTGTATTGGTTCCTGACTTCCCTGAACAGTTGCATATCGCGGGGACTATTCGATGCCATTGCAGTCCGCCACAGGATGTTTTTGTGCTGGTCGAGGGCAGTCAGGTCTGGAGTGAACCAAGGGCTATATCTGTTCTTAGTTCTGCATTTTTTGAACGGAGCATGCTTATCTAAAATGGTGAGGAAGTTACTTTTAAAGAATGACCAGGCATCCTCAACTGACGGGATGAGGTCAATGCAGGTGAATTGCCTGACAGCTTTCTGTTACCGAGTGTTGCATCAGAAGAAGACTTATTTGGCTTTTTCGAGACATACATTGATGGCAGATTTTTAAATCATCACAGTGGTTTCATAATAATGATTTAAAGTCATTATTACTCAAAGCTGCAGGCTAAAGTTAAATCTAGACTTGGTTTCCTCTATCATAATCGCTCCTCTTTCACCCCAGCTGCCAATCTAACCCTGATTCAGATGACCATCCTTCCCATACTAGATTACAGAGACATAATTTATAGATCAGCAGGTAAGGGTTCTCTCGAGCGGCTAGATGTTCTTTACCATTCGTCCATCAGATTTGCCACCAATGCTCCTTATAAGACATCTCTGCACTCTATACTCCTCTGTAAACTGGTCATCTCTGTATACCCATCGCAAGACCCACTGGTTGATGCTTATTTATAAAACCCTCTTAGGCCTCACTTCCCCCTATCTGAGATATCTACTGCAGCCCTCATCCTCCACATACAACACCCGTTCTGCCAGTCATATTCTGTTAAAGGTCTCCAAAGTACACACATCCCTGGGTCGCTCGTCTTTTCAGTTCGCTACAGCTAGCGACTGGAACGAGCTGCAACAAAACACTCAATCTGGACAGTTTAATCTCAATCTCTTCATTCAAAGACTCAATCATGGACACTCTTACTGATAGCTGTGGCTGCTTTGTGTCATGTTGTCTCTAGTATTGTTGTCTCTACCTTCTTGCCCTTTGTGCTGTTTTCTGCCCAATAATGTTTGGACCATATTTTGTGCTGCTACCATGCTGTTGTCATGTTGTGTTGCTACCATGCTGTTGTTTTGTTGTGTTGCTAGCATGCGGCATTGTCATGTGTTGCTGCCTTGCTATGTTGTTGTCTTAGGTTTCTCTTTATGTAGTGTTGTCTGTGTTTTGTCCTATATTTATATTTGAATTATTTTTATCCCAACCCCCGTCCAGGTGTAGGCCATCATTGTAAATAAGAATTTGTTCTTAACTGACTTGCCTAGTTAAATAAAGTTTCATAAAAAATAAACACACACCTAGCCTATTTGTTCTGTAGTATTGACACCAAAACGTCCTAGAAGTATTGCATCTTTCTGTTTATTCTAGTTCGTTTCTCTCTGTTGATACTGATCTTGATATGGATAAGTGCCAAAGATGGAGGGAGATGAGTTTCCTGTCAGTCAACAACACACTGATCATTGTTCAGCACTGTAAGTTGAGCCTGGCCCATTTGCCAGAAACACTTCCTTCTGACACACACCATTTCCCTATTGCCCTGTGTTTCATCAGGCCAAGTGGTGGCACAGTATGGATAAGGACTCATCAACCAGAGAAAGAGTCATGCCCATGGCTGTGGTTTGTGAGTCACACTGCTGCTGGAGTGTCCTCTCTCTAGCCAGGAGTTACATCACCCATAACACATTCAATACCCATTCAAACCACATCTGATATGCTTGCTAAAGCCTCTTAAGGATCCGCACCTTTATTTCAATTTTCTTGTTACTTACAACCTTCATGCTAATTGCATTAGCCTACGTTAGCTCAACCGAAGCTTAAGGTGACAGATTCAGTAGGACATTTAAAACTACAAACTTTTGCCACAAATATAGTTCTGAACTTTTAGATATGCAATTCTGCATAACATTTTAAGCAAGATGGGCACCCAGCTAGATTGATTAGTATATAGCACAATCGTTATTCTAACTAGCTAACTTAGCTTGCAATACAGCAGCCAGAATGACAGCAAGTTTAGGCATAATAAATGCCCATTTGAAGATGATAAACACAGCCCCGACTAGCGCGGCCAGGCTAACTACCTTGCTAGTAAAGTCAATCCCGAGATCCCCGGTCTCGCCGTTGAAGAGGTCGCCGTTCTCGAGGCACTCTTCCCCGGCGTCATGATCTCCACAACCTCCTCCATCCGGAGCAAAAATGCTCGCGGGCATCAGAGCGTCTGCGAGGACCGGTATGGAATTTGGGCTTATATTCGGCTCGTGTGCAGCCAACGATGCCATCATTTCAGCTTTGCAGTAACGATTGCTATATTGTCTTCTTGCTGTCTCTTGTGTTGATTATTATGACAGCTAGCTAGCTTCAGACCACTAAACAGCTGATATATGTGCAGTTATTACACAGAACTGAGAAACAAAGCAATTGTATGATACAGGCAGAATACAAAAATTATCTCGTACGTTTTGGCTTTCTGTGTAGCTAGCAATAAAACATATGTTTACAATCCTCCAAGTGGCAACAGAAAATTGCGGTGACGTAAATTTAAAAAAACATAAGGGGGTTGGTTCATAGTGTTTTTTTGCTGACACACCTTCTTATCAAAAATCTAACCAATTGCGCGCCGAATACCCAAATAATATTCCAGAATAAACCAATCAGAGCAAGTGAGTGCTTCACATATAATTAGAAAAAACGTCCAGTGTGGTTAAAATATCGGCGTGGTTGATATCAGCAATGCGTCAACTCATTGTATCAGGATTGGTTCCTGCTCATTCATTGAATAAAGATAAAGTCGCTTTAACGGAATGATGCAAAGAGGTGCAAAACATGCCTGACATGCCTAACGTTATTCCCAAACAAGCCATAGGTCAATTGTAACCAAGTAATAACCAGTCATCGAGGGGAAATCTGCAAACAGGGGAGACTTCCTTGTGAGATGCCAATGTGATATGTTGATGATAAAGGGGAAACAGCAAGAGCTGTGACGTAGTTAGCTTCAACCGCATTTGAGGATTCTGATGGGACATTGGTATAACTATAAACAGACCACGAAGCTATGATGTAGCCTGCCAGCGAGTCAGCCAGTGTGCAATCATGGGGCAGGCACACTACCAACTGTGACACAAAGGCATAGACCTCTTGGCAGCGGCGGTAGTAACGTTAGTCTATGACACATATAGAGAATGAGTGAGCGTAATGTTTACTGTTCATTTTTGTTTATTTCACTTTTGTATATTTTCTACTTCACTTGCTTTGGCAATGTTAACATATGTTTCCCATGTCAATAAAGCCCATTGAATTGAATTGAAATGAGTGAGTTTCATACAGGAAGGTACAGGGGCTAAATACAGTCCAGGGAGGTTTCATACCCAAGATAATATTTTTTTCAATGGAAATTAAATACAATTTTCTCCCTACTCAAGTCTACATACTTAATATGATTTAGTAATGATCATTGCCGCTCAGTCTGACTGACTGATATGTAGGCTGGATTATGGCCTATGATGTGTATGTTGGCAACGATTTCCTTTTTAATTCGGCACATTTGTTTTTACTTTTTAACTCTACATTTTTAGGAAAGGGCTCGTTTCACGGTAAAGTCTGCACCTGTTGTATTCGGCGCGAGTGGCAAATAATATGTGATGTGAACTTGGCATATATTGTAGGCCGATATTATGGTTTCTATTGCAAGTGTACTACCCAGTGGCAACACACGAGGGCAGTATAGATGAGGGAGGAATGGTTTATGTGGATAACGTTATTCAGATGCCATGTGCACAGTTTCCAGTAACTGGGTGTGCCCAAGCCTGAGAAATAGTGTGCTGGTGACCAACATAGATATTACGAATGATAGTGGGCAAATCCCCCAACCGACAAGGTGAAACATTTGTCGATGTGCCCATGAGCAAGGCACTTAACCGTAACTGCCCCATGGTCGCCACTGATAATGGCAGACCCTGGCCATGACCCCACTCTCTGAGGGTTTCTCAGGAAGAGAAGGATATGCAAAAAAACACATTTCCAATAACCACATGTGTAAAATACACACTTGTACATGACAAATATAAGCAGAAACCAAATTATTATAATAAAATGATGTTGTGTAAAGATCTGTTGGACTACTTTACGTGACTGGAACATTGTCCTCTATATCTAACCCAGTGTACAGTTTGCTGTAGAAGAAGTATCAGTTATGCAGCTGTTTCCTCTGTCCATCCAGCTCTGGTTTCTGTTGTAATTGAGTCTTATGACTGTCTCAAGACCAGCCCAGGGGAACTGAGTCTGTGCTGCACATTGAACTCTTACACCACATTTAGCAACACACAATGTCATCTGAATTTGGCCTGATACTGTGCTGGTATGTGGGTATGTGTGCATGGAACCACAGAACCATAGAATGATCATGGAAAACTACTCATTCTCTGGAGGGTGTGTGTGTGCTACTGAATGGACGATATGTTTTTGTAAAGAGTAGCAATGCAGTCCAGAGTATATTAAATGTGGGCTATCCTGACTTCAGTAGCAATGCAGTCCAGAGTATATTAAATGTGGGCTATCCTGACTTCAGTAGCAATGCGGTCCAGAGTATATTAAATGTGGGCTATCCTGACTTCAGCAGCAATGCAGTCCAGAGTATATTAAATGTGGGCTATCCTGACTTCAGCAGCAATGCAGTCCAGAGTATATTAAATGTGGGCTATCCTGACTTCAGTAGCAATGCAGTCCAGAGTATATTAAATGTGGGCTATCCTGACTTCAGTAGCAATGCAGTCCAAAGTATATTAAATGTGGGCTATCCTGACTTCAGTAGCAATGAGGTCCAAAGTATATTAAATGTGGGCTATCCTGACTTCAGTAGCAATGCAGTCCAGAGTATATTAAATGTGGGCTATCCTGACTTCAGTAGCAATGGAGTCCAACGTATATTAAATGTGGGCTATCCTGACTTCAGTAGCAATGGAGTCCAAACTATATTAAATGTGGGCTATCCTGACTTCAATAGCAATGCAGTCCAGAGTATATTAAATGTGGGCTATCCTGACTTCAGTAGCAATGCGGTCCAAAGTATATTAAATGTGGGCTATCCTGACTTCAATAGCAATGCGGTCCAGAGTATATTAAATGTGGGCTGTCCTCACTTCAATAGCAATGCAGTCCAAAGTATATTAAATGTGGGCTATCCTGACTTCAGTGGCAATGCAGTCCAGAGTATATTAAATGTGGGCTATCCTGACTTCAGTAGCAATGCAGTCCAAAGTATGTTAAATGTGGGCTATCCTGACTTCAATAGCAATGCAGTCCAGAGTATATTAAATGTGGGCTGTCCTCACTTCAATAGCAATGCAGTCCAAAGTATATTAAATGTGGGCTATCCTGACTTCAGTAGCAATGAGGTCCAAAGTATATTAAATGTGGGCTATCCTGACTTCAGTAGCAATGCAGTCCAGAGTATATTAAATGTGGGCTATCCTGACTTCAGTAGCAATGCAGTCCAAAGTATATTAAATGTGGGCTATCCTGACTTCAGGATAGCACAAAGACACTGGAGCATATTGGGGATAGTTTAGAGATATGGAATAGATTTTAAGGCCGGTAGGTATGCTTGTGTGATACAAGTTGTGGTTTTTAGTCAGGTCACGCACAAAAAAGGAAATGCAAAATAATTGGGCCACCCCATAGACGGGTTGGTTATTTCTAGCAACAAAATGGACGCATGCCCAATCATAGCCGCGAGAAGTCATTTGGGGTGGGGGTGCTGCAATTTTTGGGCCAGTATATCGGTCTGCTAATACAAAACTTTTGTGAAAAAACTAAATGTATTTGAGAGTTTACCAGCATTTGTATATTGAGTCTGATAATTATCTGCACAAAACAGTTGATCTGAAAATAGTTGCTTGATGTAGTGAGCGCATACATTTTCATAATGGCCCCCTGTGGGAATCAAACCCACAACCCTGGCATTGCACGGGCCATGCTCTACCAACTGAGGCACATTATCACATCACATAATCACAAGCCACTTGATGTCTCGATGTACTCAATTACTGTATTGTGCATTTTTTTCTTCATGTTTATGGAAAGTCTACAGGTACAAACCTAGATGACCAGCCTAGGTACAATACAGTAATGTACATTTACATTAAGTGGTCTGTAAGGATGTTAAATTAATACTGCACAAAAAAGTGTTTATTTGATCAAGAAAAATATTTTATTTGATGTGAATGTTTTGTGTCGTTGTCCATAACTTTGCACCTTTTGATGTCAATGTTTGAGAACAGGGTTTAGCTCTTTCTAGAAACCATTAGAATGACAATAGCAGAGAAGATGAAGGGACTGGGCAACAACTCTTACAATTCCAACTATTGAAACCTGCAAGATACTGTAATTATACAACTACCTTTCTTGAGCAAAGCAGAGATGCTGAAAAAAATGTTTGCCCCCACTACAGACATCTATATCAGTCCGATAATACTAGTAAAGGCCCAGTGCTGTCACGCCCTGACCGTAGAGATCCTTTAATTCTCTATGTTTGTTTGGTCAGGGCGTGACTCGGGTGGGAAACTCTATGTTCTGTGTTTCTATGTTTTGGCCGGGTATGGTTCTCAATCAGGGACAGCTGTCTATCGTTGTCTCTGATTGGGAATCATACTTAGGCAGCCTTTTTTCCTTTTTGTATTTGTGGGAAGTTGTCTTTGTTAGTGGCCTGTATAGCCCTAGTAAGCGTCGCGGTCGGTTTTGTTGTTTCTTGTTTTGTTGGCGACATTTATAATAAAGAAAAATATATGCTCACCACGCTGCCCCTTGGTCCGGTCATTTCCACGAACGACAGCGATCGTGACAAGTGCGCTACTTTTATGAAAAAGATTAGATTTTTCAGGGGGTGCTGCAGCACCCTCAGCACCCCTACTTTCCATGGCTATGAGTGTAAATATGGGGCAAAACAGACAAGGTTGGATTAGATTGTTGACAACATGTAAACTATATTTAATCTCCAATGTTTATTGAAAACAAACACATTTGTACAATCAACAATTGTTGTCTCTCAAATACATTGTTACAGTTGTTAGCTAGCTAGCCATTTATTTGCCACATTAGCACAGACATGACATCAGTCAAAAAAAACTCAAAACAACATAAAACTAGCCTACGATTCCCCATAAGGCAATTTCTTGTCATTATCACTAGTTATCTGGCCAATCAGAATCACAACAACTCATGGACTTCTGCCCCATTGAAGCTTGCACATCATTTATGTGACATTGTCTGTTAAATGGTCTATGTTGCCACAAACACTCAACTAATACTGAGGTAAAACAAGCTGCTTTATATACCAGAGGAAGGGAGAGGAATGGTGATTAGCAGTGAGTTCAGAGGTAAGTTCAGTTCGCTTGAACGTTTGCTACATTGTGGAGCAGTTTGCACGATGCCTACAGTGAAAAGCCTACAAGAGGAATATCCTCTGTGTGGACACGTTTTCACATTGTATTGGACTAAGATGAGAAGAACTTTGGAGTGGCCAAATGCAGGCTACTGTGAAACTCACTATTCAGGTAGATTGCAATTTTGGAACTTACATTTATTTATTTTTGTATTTGTAATTTGTTTTATCATTATTGTTATTGTATATCATGGTTATTATTGTTAGCCTATTTATTAATCAAAATAAGTTATTTAAATATGCCAAATTTTGACATTTTCATTGGCTAAATTTAGTTGGATCTGTCTTTTTAATTGTGTGATCCGTATTTAGTTTAAGATAGATTATAAGTAGGCCTGTTGTAAAATAAATAACAGTAGGCTATTGCTGTCACGTGTTGGGTATGGTAGGCACTAGCGTTTTGGGGTAATTGCTGCAATATAGCCTGTTGAAAACATTTGTGGTGTCATGACTCTCCTGTGAGGATCTGACGGCTCAGGGTACAGTGGGTCCGCTCTACAGCTCCCTCTCTCTCCCACAGAGGTGGAGGGGGCCGCTTTATGGCGGTCGTAAAGTTCTCTGCTTCTGGGCTCTGTAGTATCGAGATTGGAATGTCTGTGGAACACAGAGAGACACTTGGTCATCAAAAGGTTGAATAATTTAACAGTATTTCTGTATTCCAAGCAGTTGGAGTGGTCCGTGGACACTTAAGGACAGTCATGTCTAGTTTGTTTCATTTGGTGACCTCATGAAGGACAGGAGACACATATTACTGTTTCTTTGTTTGTATACACTTCTCAATTATGGGGGATGCATCTGAATATTGTATCAAATAAATGATTGAGTATAGAAATACTTTTGGAAAGATAACAATGTGATCTTAGTCTTCTAAATGAGAATTGTTTTTCATAGCGGCAGCTCCATGTCAGTCAGTGGCCACGCCCCCATGAGCACAGACATTACATGGCGTCATGGAACGCCCCCTTTTCTACTAAGTATAAAACCCACTACCGACAATGACGGCCTAGGAACAGTGGGTTAACTGCCTGTTCAGGGGCAGAACAACAGATTTGTACCTTGTCAGCTCGGGGGTTTGAACTTGCAACCTTCCGGTTACTAGTCCTGACTAGTAAATGTTTAAGCAATCTACAAACTAAAGACCAATTATTCAGGCTGCAGCTGTTTAAATTCTTTAGTCTGGTAAACACAACCGGTCGAACGACCAAATGGTACTCTGACATATCCATTATAACAAACTACAACTACGAAAGACTTTGATCTCTGGTGGACCATCCAGAGACTTTCTGTCGATTGACTATCCAGCAGACAGACCGGCATCGCAGAAAGGGACAACAAAGGCATACACTCATAAATATGTGAATTGCAATTTATTTTCAAATGAGCGGTTGTTCATGTTCAAAGTATAAGCATTCCCATGAGTGTAGTGTAGTCGACGTAGGTCCACTCTGAGTTTCCCGCTCTTGAGCTGACCCCACCCCTTTCCTTTGTCTACCAAGCCATCATATCGGCATAGCCCACTAGGGACTTTTAAGTGTATCATGTCAGTGTATATCAAACCATGTATAACTATTGTGTGTGTTTATGTATTTCTGTGATTGATTAGTTAGTTAGTAAATAAGTAATTAAACCAATTTTTATATCACTGATTCATGATTTCAGATGCTAGGGTTTGTGCAGATATCCAAGGGTTTGCGGCATTCAGAAATGAGACTGATGAGGTAATAATACATTAATAGAAGACTGTAATTGATAAGATAATAAAATATCTGTAGAGTTATATTTGGGAAATTGCAACTCTATAAACAACATTTTCCCGTGGTGCCCCGACTTCCTAGTTAATTACTTGATTTGATAATATAACAGTCTTCACATTTAACGATAGCAAACGTTACGACAGTGGCTAAAACCAGTTTGCAAGTGTTCTGTTTCATTCTGTTGAGACATTTTCTTTGGACAATTTAAGTTCTAACTGTAATTCAGTGTTTGCGGCAACATAATAGTGTACTCATATTTTCCCTATAAACAATGGCCTGACTTAGTTTTGATATTACCTTAATAAGTTTAGAAGCATTTCTGAAGGTTTGGTGTGGCTATAATGAAGCTTTAGCTAATACAGGCCTATGATAAGAAGGCAGTGAGCACCTGGGCTCCAACTGTCTCTGACATTTGAACTTGAGGTCAGGAAGACGTTTAAGGCCTACCAGAGTTACTCCGATAATCTAACAATATAATGCTTATCTTCATACAAAATATTTGGATCGAAAATGAACGAAGTAGCCTCCTTCTGTAGGTCTTTATCTGTATATTAGACGTAGTAGCTGTCTGACATAAAGACATGCATGTTGGTGTTGCAGCATGCCGCTGGCATCTCTTTCTCTCTCTCTCTCTCTCTCTCTATCTCTCTCTCTCTCTATCTCTCGGGGCGAGTCCTAAGCTTCTCTTCCTTTGTATATATTTTATGTTATTCTTTTTTTGTAACATCATACAGTGGACATCTAAGCCTATAGGCCTTTGCATGCAATGCCCTGATGTATTTAGTGGTCAAAACTCTGACAGCTGAACCATGAGATGGACAATTATTGTTTTAAGAAAGTAAAAAATAAAACAAAAAATAAGCTATAAAACCCTGGCACATACCCTGGCACATACCCTGGCACATACCCTGGCAAATATGTTCTGTAAGGCAGGCCGACACTGGAATAAGTTGCTGAATGATACTATGAGGGCTTTGCAAAGGGGCTTTGTTGCATTATTTGTGTGACAAAAACAAAATTCTGGGATTTTTAACCTGTTCCCATGATTTTAAAATAAAGGTTCTGTTCTGGAACAGTATAGATCACGTTAGTTTGCGGTTCTGATTCTGTTCCTCAAAAAAAAAAAAAATTCTTTATCGGTTCTGTTCCCTGAACCGGTTCCAACCGCTGGTTTGTACTGAACATCACATTTCCCCAAAACGTTCTTGTAAGTTCTTGAACAGACTTTGAGGTATGTTTGCTCCCGTTTGGTGGGTGTGGCGAATCGTGGCTTGAAACTTGACAGCGTTCCCCAACCCCCAACCAAACCCCTCCCCATTTTTCAACTGGTCGTTCAGTACAGCACCGTTTCCGTTCAATTGAACATTCCAGAACGTAAAAACGTACTGAACACAGCCCATATTTTCTGATAACTGTGGACTCACAGTGACATTGTCAAAATTATATATATGATCATTGTGTGTTGAGTAGGGAATATGAGTATTATTTGATTAGATTTGTATTACGTGTGTTCTGGGTTGATTATTTGTGTGTGCCCGCGTGCATGAGGTCAGTGTGTCTGCAAGAGAGAGAGTCTTGTTGATTATTTATATGAGTGATGTGTAAACAGAGCCCATTGCTGAGATACGGCCTAATTAATCAGTCTAGTGCTCAGTCCACCTATACTCACATAAACAAACCAATGGTCCCACCTCTCTCTCCCTGCGTCCTACACACACGCCAGAGCATTCTCACACACACCTCACAGATGCCCCACCACCGCTGGCCAAAGTCACAGATACACCACTTTACCCCCAACAAGCTAGTCCAGGAAATGTACTCTGTGTTGGGGAAATATCATGCCACCTTTTGACTAATAATAAGCATTTCTGCTTTATTGCTGGTCTTAAAATGTGGTCCTGGGAAAGAGAGGCAGAGGCAGTCATAAGAGTCCGTTTCTTCTTTGATGGGGGCCTGCTTCCAAAATGCAATACTGTAAGAAGATGTCAGCTTGTGACTACACTTTTTTCTTCCATATCGTCCTACATAAAACTTGATCAATGATTTAAAACCAATTTTCAACTAAAAGCTACAATTTTATTTCCCCTAGTCAAAAGCTACAAAGTTTGTCTGAAACCAAATATTTTGCTGTCTCCCAGGCAACAAGAAAGTGATCTATACTTGTGTCTCTGGTCTTGTGGTCATCTACATCCTTTCCTCTGACTCACCCAAATATATTGTTATTATAAATAGATCATAAATAAACTTTCATTAATTATCTTCTCACCCTCAATCACCTTCAACTATGGACGTTTTATTTTCGTCCTCTCTTGCGTGCTAAATAGTTTATATCGCTTTTTAAAACTTACCTGTGATTGGTCCGTTTTTTGAGCGCCTATACTCCTATTGGTTTATCATAGCGTCACTCACATTTGGCTAGTGCACTTGACCATATAAGCTCGCCTGCTTGGTTCTACTGCAGTCTGAAGCCAGCTAAGCATTCTTCAGCTGTGAACATTTGCTGTTTGTGCTGTCAAGATGAGTGTAAGTACAACATTTTATTTTACTGGTTTACAATGTCTGATATGTTAGTCCATTTGATTGTTATCTGAAAAGTAGCCTACATGCAGTGCAAGTTCATAACGGTTCATGTTGGCGCTTTTAAACAGCTGTTGGGTAAATAATTATCCGATTTTAATAGCCTATGTTCTGTAGCCCAATGTAATAAAGCAATGTCCTCTCTAACAATGCCCTTTTCTAGTCAACCTTGTTGTCGATGCGTCTAAGAAGACTAATCAGACTTCTGGCACGGTAGATGGCTCGACTGTCTTGTTCAGGCTAGGTTTTATGACAGCACTTTATTTTTCTGCAGTGACTACAGATGAGAAGGGTGTCTCATTGCAATATCATTTGTAGTTCTATCATTTGCAAAAGTACATTTGATTCTCTCAATGAATGATTGAAACTTATTGAAACTACTACTGATAACAGAGGTTGTGGACATAGGGCCTGGTGGGGCAGGCATGTAGAAGACAGACAGACAGCAGTGATATGTTTGTTTTGGGGATTAATAAGATCCACGTGTCTTCTAAATAGTTCCTTATACTCTTAATACCTTCCATGTGATCTTTAGATATGATGATCTAATCAGTATGTACTAGTAGGGTTTGAATGGGTTGAACTATGGGGGTGCTTGGTACACCCTTAACAAATCAGGGAACCCATAAGCATAAGTATAGGCTATCAATGTCTGCACCCCCAGCAGTGTTGATAAGATCGACTTTGGTCCGGACCACTTTTTAGGGTGTTTAATCTGAACCCATATCAAATCAAATGTATTTATATAGCCCTTCGTACATCAGCTGATATCTCAAAGTGCTGTACAGAAACCCAGCCTAAAACCCCAAACAGCAAGCAATGCAAGTGTAGAAGCACGGTGGCTAGGAAAAACTCCCTAGAAAGGCCAAAACCTAGAGAGGAACCAGGCTATGTGGGGTGGCCAGTCCTCTTCTGGCTGTGCCGGGTGGAGATTATAACAGAACATGGCCAAGATGTTCAAATGTTCATAAATGACCAGCATATGTATTTAGTTGTGTGGGTACAGTTTGCTGGGTGGGAGTTATATGGGTACAGTAGGCAATGTGGGATAGACTGCCTCTGATCAGAGTATGATCATGAACAGCATCACTGTGGGTTCAACCTGGGCCACACCCTACTGTTCCTGGACATTACAATCCACATTTAGCCAATAATATTACTTACTCCCTCACTTTTAACAGGAACTCAATGTGCAGCATAGTGTCTTGGACGTGACTAACAATGACTCTCCTTGGTCTTGTAATACAGTTAACTGTGTGTGTGTGTGTGTGTGTGTGTGTGTGTGTGTGTGAACACTCTCTGAGGTCTCTGGCTGTGTATAATAGTAAAGGCTTTGTTTCACCGTGGCTGTTTTGTGGTTACCATGGTAATCATAGATGTGTTGAGAGCAACAGGGTTAATTCTATTCAGATCTAAATGAATTCAACTTACCGTAAACAGAAGTCAGAATAGATAGAGTAGCAGAATGATCTTCCCCAAGCGGAGCTATAGGATGTACCTACAGTAAACATCAGGTTAACAAGGGTTAGATTGGCTGTCATGTCCTGAGCTCAGTTGGTAGAGCATTGTGCTTGCAACTCCAATGTTGTTGGTTCGATTCCCACAGGACCAGTGTGAAAAATGTGTGCAGTTGTTCTGGATAAGATTGTCTGCTATTTAATGACTATAATGTAAATGTCAGTCAGGTAAGCTTGATAGTAAGTAACGTATACAGCCAGGTGTTATCATGTGGATTTCCAAACTATGTATATCCATTCTACCCATTCTATTTCTGCATTGCCTGCAGCCCCAGCTGTCCTGTGTCTCTCAAACAGTGTGGGGAGGTATGTCTCACACTGGGATGGGAACTGCAGTCTGAAGTAGCACTGGGCTGCATGTAGCCAAGTCCAGCTAGCGCCATAGATTTTGCACACAGTTTACATTAAAGAGGGAGGACTAACACGGAAAGAATGCAACACTTCACTATCGCCCCCCCTCTTTCCTCCCCTCTCTCCCACTCTCTCTCTCTGAACTTTATACCACTTTCCCTATTTCTCATTTGTGTAACTTTTCTTTCTCTGTTGGTATTTTCCACCCTCTACCCCTCCCTTTCTGCTCCTCTCTCTTTATTTCTCTCTCCTCTCTTTATTTATCTCTCCTCTCTTTCTCTCTCTCTCATTTCTCATTTCTCTCTCTCTCTTATTTCTCTCTCTCTCATTTCTCTCTCCTCTACATTCTCTCTCTCTCTCTCTCTCTCTCTCATTTCTCTCTCTCTCTACATTCTCTCTTGTCAGAATGTAGTCTTCTAGTCTGTGCCACACTAATAGAGCTCTAATGTTATATTATCCTGTTCTATTTCTGGATTGGATGTCAATGGGTTTGTGTCTGGCTCTGGACTGTTAAAGGCCTAATACTGTGTCCTACTGTGTATGTCTTGTAAGCAATGATTTGGCACTTACTGTACGTTCAAAGTTACACGGAAATCATTAAGTACACACTCCTATCCCCCAGTGACTTACAAGAAGTGCATTCAAGTAAGAAAGCTAAAACACATGTTCAGGGGCAAGGTGTGACAGTTGTTCTTGTCCAATGCCCACTGTTATGCTGACAGAAACAACAAGTACAAATATTGATGTCATTTCCCTTTGAGGTTCCTGATTGATTAGCTGCTGTTGTCCAGGGTTATACAGTATATTATCGACCTGGTCTCTAGCTCAACTGGTTAACTATGTCTTCTGTCAGAGAAGGAACAGGGAGTTGCCAAGTGACAGAAATGGGTAACATTTACTACACACCACGGCTAATAGATGTCATATGGAAAGAAGGGCAACAATAATGCAGCTCATTAAGAGGACTGTATATGTGCAGACAAACATCATCTAAACACCATTTCCCCTGCCACATGTAAAGATCACTCAGTACTTTGATCCTGTGCCGTGCCCAACCTCCATCGGTCCCATGTTGGCTGCCCACCATAATATGGACCCTGCGGAAAATGTGACTTCACTTAAACCTTACTGAGTGTAACCCAGCCTTCCTTCCTCCATCATTTATGGACAGATGTAGCCTCCCCCTCCAAATTCCAATTCACTGCATGGAAAATGGGAACGCTGTCCAGGACTGGGATTTATAAAAAATCTTTGGGCCGTTCCATAGATGGAAAAGCTTTAATTAGAGACAGATGTTGTATTTGTTAGACTGATGGGTCTAGGATAAAAGTACAGGAAAGGGTTTAGCAAAGTGTAGCCGTACTCTACAGCTCTCTACACCAGAGCCACGTCCATCTACATTACCCACTGAACACACTGGTTGACTCAACGTTGTTCCACATCATTTTAATGTGGATTATACATTGAATTGACGTCTGGGTACTTACTATAACAATGGTTTGATAGAACCGTCTTTGTTTCAGAAGTTATAGGCCATAACTTATAGTTAATACGTAATTGGCTATCAGCTAATTGCACCTTTTAATGTTTTTCAATAGATGTATTCCTCTCTCTCGGTCTCTCCCTTCTCTCTCTCCCTACAGGGTGTTGTGGTAAAGAACATGTCCTTCAAGGTGGGCCAGACCCTGACCATCACAGGGATCCCTAACTCTGAGGCAACACAGTGAGTAGCTAACCACCATTCAGACACAATTCATTGTCACTCCACTTCTCAGTCAGCAGCCTAGAGACCTCCTAGAGAAACTAGTCACTGTATCACGAGAATGATCCGTTCATATTCACAACATATATTATCAAACTACAATGACAAGTTGATTATAGCTATAAGCTGTTTCTGTGTAATTATCAATCCAGACCCTCTTGTCCTGTAGGTTAAAGGAGGTTCCTTATCCCTTCTGTCTGTGTGCTCTCCTCTTCCTTTCCTGTAGTTTTGTCATCAACGTGGGCAACAGCGAGGATGACCTCGCCTTGCACATGAACCCTCGCTTCGACGCCCACGGAGACACCCGGGCCGTGGTGTGTAATTCCTACCATGGAGGCAAGTGGTGTGAGGAGCACAGAGAGGGAGGATTCCCCTTCAACCAGGGAGAGGAGTTTAAGGTGAGACATGACACTGTGTGTTTCCAATTTAACCCATGCTGATGTGAATGTCCTCCTCTCTTCCCATATGTATAAGGGAGTTCTACTAGGGACCTCTGGTGGCAATCAATCACTGCATCCCAAATACCTAAGCACCTCTTTGGATAAAAATGTGTAATTACTTCTCTGTCTCAGATAAATATCACCTTCACCAAGGAGCAGTTCCTAGTTTCTTTTCCCGACGGCTCTGAGATCCACTTCCCCAATCGCCAAGGAGACGAGAAGTATAAATACATGCACTTCGAGGGCGACGTCAGGATCCAGGGCGTCGAGATCAAGTAGACCAGTCGGAGTGGAGAAGAATCCTCCATTAGGCACTCAATTGGATCTTTAGCTTTCTTGTCTGGCTACTCATTGGCTTTCCAGAGGTCCACACACAAGCCTTATTCTCTGTTTTTTACTCACTCACCATAGTTTTAAGTTAGTTTTAATGCTGCCATTCCTAACCAATGGATGGAGCCACTAACAGTGAAACCTGCAAGTAAAATAGACATTTTACAATAGCAGCACATTACAAGCTTGGAAGTGTTGAAATGGTTTTATTTAAGATCAATGTGTCTTTCATTAATGTGGAACAATCATTCCAGATCATTCCAGAAGTGGGTTAAGAAAAGTGCAAAGTATTTGTTCATTAAAATGATCTTTTTATGAACCATTTCAGATTGTTTCTTCCTTTGTGAGAATTTGATTTTTAATCAGCAGGTTTTCTTTTTGTAAATGTCTGTGTAGCTATCAATGTTAGAGATCGTTTCTGCATAATAGCACTTTGGATAGGCTAGTATTCTTCAGTGACTTTATTACATGCATTACAAGATGTCAGGCTACAGATTCATTCATGCAGCCTAATTACTAATGAATTAAATCAGCGATGCAACTCCTGTGCAGTTGAAGTGGGAAGTTTACATACACCTGAGCCAAAGACATTTAAACTCAGTTTTCACAATTCCAGAAATGTAATCATTGTAAAAAAAAAAAATCCCTGTCTTAGGTCAGTTAGAATCACCACTTTATTTTAAGAATGTGAAATGTCAGGGAATTTTCTCCTGCAGGAGGGACTGGTGCATTTCACAAAATAGATGGCATCATGAGGCCGGGAAAATTATGTGGATATACTGAAGCAACATCAAGACATGAGTCAGGAAGTTAAAGCTTGGTCGCAAATGGGTCTTCAAAATGGACAATGACCCCAAGCATACTTCCAAAGTTGTGGCAAAATGGCTTAAGGACAACAAAGTCAATGTATTGGAGTGGCCATCACAAAGCCCCGACCTTAATCCCATAGAATATTTGCTGGCAGAACTGAAAAAGTGTGTGCGAGCAAGGAGGCCTACAAACCTGACTCAGTTACATCAGCTCTGTCAGGAGGAATGGGCCAAAATTCACCCAACTTATTGTGGGAAGCTTGTGGAAGGCTACCTGAAACGTTTGACCCAAGTTAAACAGTTTAAAGGCAATGCTACCAAATACTAATTGAGTGTACGTAAACTTCTGACCCACTGGGAATGTGGTGAAAGAAATAATAGCTTAAATAAATCCTTCTCTCTACTATTATTCTGACGTTTCACATTCTTAAAATAAAGTGGTGATCCTAACTGACCTAAAACAGGGAATGTTTACAAGGATTAAATGTCAGGAATTGTGAAAAACGGAGTTTAAATGTATTTGGCTAAGGTGTATGTAAATGTCTGACTTCAACTGTAGATACTTTTGTACCCGTTTCCTCCATTATCGTCACAAGATCTGTTGCCGTTTTCTGGGATTGATTTGCACTTTTTGCACCAAAGTTCGTTCTTCTCTAGGAGACATAACGCGTCTCCTTCCTGAGCGGTATGACGGCTGTGTGGTGTTTATACTTGCGTACTATTGTTTGTAAAAATGAACGTGGTACCTTGAGGCGTTTGGAAATTGCTCCCAAGGATGGACCAGACTTGTGGAGGTCTACTATTATTTTTCTGAGGTCTTGACTGATTTCTTTTGATTTTCCCATGTCAAGCAAAGAGGCACTGAGTTTGAAGGTAGGCCTTGAAATATATCCACAGGTACACCTCCAATTGACTCAAATTATGTCAATTAGCCTATCAGAAGCTTCTAAAGCCAAGACATTTCTGGAATTTTCCAAGCTGTTTAAAGGCACAGTCAATTTATGGAAATGTAAACTTCTGACCCACTGGAATTGTGATACAATGAATTATAAGTGAAATAATCTGTAAACAATTGTTGGAAATATTACTTGTGTCTGGCACAAAGTAGATGTCCTAACTGACTTGCCAAAACTAGTTTGTTTAACAAGAAATTTGTGGAGTGGTTGAAAAATGAGTTTTAATGACTCAAACCTAAGTGTATGTAAACTTCCGACATCAACTGTATATAGTCATTTGTAACTAATTGTCAAACCCATCCTGGTCCTCAATACACATTTACTGGTTAAACAGCCAGCTGTTATTTGATTATGATACTGAGAATAACCATGTTTTAGCATTGCAGCAATACCTTTCTATGCTAGTTAATTAAACCACATGGTAGATGAATTATTGACCTCTTCAGCCTATGACGATGAGCTCATGCCTATCTTAAGAGGTGTTGAGTCATGTCACATTTAATGCATGTATGTAAATACAGTAAGATATGTGAAAGAAATCCACTGCAAATTGCACTGTTCAATAGAAAAATATACATTAATCAAATGAGTTCACCTGTATTTGATTGGTCGAGCAGTGGTGAGTGAATTGGCTCATGATCCAATCACAGTTCGTGTCAATAAAGTTGGAAAATCGCAACACTTAGAGTGAAAACACTGCCTGTACCAAGCATTGTGTTTGACCTGCAGTTTCGAAAGATTTCTATTGAAATGCCTAGCAAATAAAAGCTTTAGTAACAAGACATTCATCCTTCCGTTCTTAGAGTGCCTGGATGAGAAAAGTAAGCCCAAGGATCAATGTTGCTTTTTGCTTTACTAAGTGGTGGCCATTATCCCCTTAGGTTTTCTGCCAGTCCATAGACTACCCTTTTCCAAAGAGCACTATACCCCATGGCCTATTGGCCTTATGGTTTTAACCCATTTGACCGCACCAGCACATCGTTTTTTCCTAAAGACTAACTTCAGTTTTAGGCACAAGATATAGCCAGTATACAGGTATATACACACTTTTCAACACATATGGCTAACATAGGAACGACAATGGGGCATCAGGAACATTGTTTTTTTTGTCTTACAGTGCATTTCCACAAAATGATGAATCGGATAGCCACCCTTATTTTTGTTTAACCCTTGTGTGGTGTTCGGTTCTGTGGAACCCATTTTCAATATTTACTCAAAGAAAAATTATACAATTCATTATTTTTTCAACCTGAGACTCATTGGCCTTGGCTCATTTTCATTGAGTGCACACTGTGCACCCCCCTACACATTATTATTACATATGTGGTGTTCGGGTCCACCTGCACAATGTTACTACAAGAAATTATTTTGATACATTGTATTTAAAAAAAAAGTATTTTCCCACACTCTACCCCAGCCTGGGGCAAATTGGGGGAAGGACACAACAAATAAACAGCTGTGCATGTGTCTCCTGAGCACAATCAATCAGTATGGCAAAAAATAATCTCTGCTCAGAGGGTCTTAGAAATACTTTTTGCAGAAAGAGAAGCTAGTGTGGAAGGAGCGATATGAAGATCATGTCTCTGTCAATTCAGAATCTGACAGCGAGTTGGAAAAAGAGGATGAGATTGACCCTCAGCCAGGACCAGCCCGTCAACAGCCAACCCCAGGATCAGCCCGTCAACAACCAACCCCAGGATCAGCCTGTCAACAACCAACCCCATGATCAGCCCGTCAACAGCCAACCCCAGGATCAGCCTGTCAACAACCAACCCCAGGATCAGCCCGTCAGCAGCCAACCCCAGGATCAAATCAAAATCAAATCAAATTTATTTATATAGCCCTTCGTACATCAGCTGATATCTCAAAGTGCTGTACAGAAACCCAGCCTAAAACCCCAAACAGCAAACAATGCAGGTGTAAAAGCACGGTGGCTAGGAAAAACTCCCTAGAAAGGCCAAAACCTAGGAAGAAACCTAGAGAGGAACCAGGCTATGTGGGGTGGCCAGTCCTCTTCTGGCTGTGCCGGGTAGAGATTATAACAGAACATGACCAAGATGTTCAAATGTTCATAAATGACCAGCATGGTCGAATAATAATAAGGCAGAACAGTTGAAACTGGAGCAGCAGCACAGTCAGGTGGACTGGGGACAGCAAGGTCATCATGTCAGGTAGTCCTGGGGCACGGTCCTAGGGCTCAGGTCCTCCAGAGAGAAAAGAAAGAGAGATTAGAGAGAGCATATGTGGGGTGGCCAGTCCTCTTCTGGCTGTGCCGGGTGGAGATTATAACAGAACGTGGCCAAGATGTTCAAATGTTCATAAATGACCAGCATGGTTGAATAATAGTAAGGCAGAACAGTTGAAACTGGAGCAGCAGCATGGCCAGGTGGACTGGGGACAGCAAGGAGTCATCATGTCAGGTAGTCCTGGGACATGGTCCTAGGGCCCAGGCCAGTTGAAACTGGAGCAGCAGCATGGCCAGGTGGACTGGGGACAGCAAGGAGTCATCATGTCAGGTAGTCCTGGGGCATGGTCCTAGGGCTCAGGTCCTCCGAGAGAGAGAAAGAAAGAGAGAAGGATTAGAGAACGCCACTTAGATTCACACAGGACACCCCCAGGAGAAGTACTCCAGATATAACAAACTGACCCTAGCCCCCCGACACATAAACTAATGCAGCATAAATACTGGAGGCTGAGACAGGAGGGGTCAGGAGACACTGTGGCCCCATCCGAGGACACCCCGGACAGGGCCAAACAGGAAGGATATAACCCCACCCACTTTGCCAAAGCACAGCCCCCACACCACTAGAGGGATATCTTCAACCACCAACTTACCATCCTGAGACAAGGCAGAGTATAGCCCACAAAGATCTCCGCCACGGCACAACCCAGGATCCAACCCAGACAGGCCGACCACAACAGTGAATCAACCCACCCAGGTGACGCACCCCCCCAGGACGGCATGAGAGAGCCCCAGTAAGCCAGTGACTCAGCCCCGTAACAGGGTAGAGGCAGAGAATCCCAGTGGAAAGAGGGGAATCGGCCAGGCAGAGACAGCAAGGGCGGTTCGTTGCTCCAGAGCCTTTCAACCTTCCCACTCCTGGGCCAGACAACACTCAATCATATGACCCACTGAAGAGATAAGTCTTCAGTAAAGACTTAAAGGTTGAGACCGAGTTTGCGTCTCTGACATGGGTAGGCAGACCGTTCCATAAAAATGGAGCTCTATAGGAGAAAGCCCTGCCTCCAGCTGTTTGCTTAGAAATTCTAGGGACAATTAGGAGGCCTGCGTCTTGTGACCGTAGCGTACGTGTAGGTATGTACGGCAGGACCAAATCAGAGAGATAGGTAGGAGCAAGCCCATGTAATGCTTTGTAGGTTAGCAGTAAAACCTTGAAATCAGCCCTTGCTTTGACAGGAAGCCAGTGTAGAGAGGCTAGCACTGGAGTAATATGATCAAATTTTTTGGTTTTTGGATCAGCCCGTCAACAGCCAACCCCAGGATCAGCCCGTCAGCAGCCAACCCCAGGATCAGCCCGTCAACAGCCAACCCCAGGATCAGCCCGTCAGCAGCCAACCCCAGGATCAGCCCGTCAACAACCAACCCCTGGATCAGCCCGTCAACAACCAACCCCAGGATCAGCCCGTCAACAACCAACTCCAGGATCAGCCCGTCAACAACCAACCCCAGGATCAGCCCATCAACAACCAACCCCAGGATCAGCCTGTCAACAACCAACCCCATGATCAGCCCGTCAACAGCCAACCCCAGGATCAGCCCGTCAACAACCAACCCCAGGATCAGCCCGTCAGCAGCCAACCCCAGGATCAGCCCGTCAACAGCCAACCCCAGGATCAGCCCGTCAGCAGCCAACCCCAGGATCAGCCCGTCAACAGCCAACCCCAGGATCAGCCCGTCAGCAGCCAACCCCAGGATCAGCCCGTCAACAGCCAACCCCAGGATCAGCCCGTCAACAACCAAACCCTGGACCAGCCCGTCAGCAGCCAACCCCAGTATCAGCCCATCAACAGCCAACCCCAGGATCAGCCCGTCAACAGCCAACCCCAGGACCAGCCTGTCAGCAACCGGCTCATCAGCAGCCTGCAGGAGGAGAAATATGGATGTCAAAACATTTAGAAAATGAATGGTCTTCTTGCCCAAGGAATGAGCCACCCCTCATGGCTGCCAATATGATAAGGATGCAACCAGGGATGACACAGATGATGGTTACTCATGTTCAGGACATCAAGTCTTCTTTTGAACTGTTCATCCCAGACACCACCCAGGAAATTATTCTGGACTGCACTAATTTGGAGGGAAGGTGTGTTTTTGGAGAGAGATGGAAGGAGATGGATCAAACTCACTTACATGCATACTTTGCTGGTGTTTTCAGATCCAATGGGGAATCCACATAATCCCTATTGGATGCAGAAACTGGCAGAGAACTTTTCAGTGCAACAATGTCTCTGGAAAACTTCCACGTTATTTCCAGGATTATCTGCTTTGATAACCGAGACACCAGACCAGCTCGGCGGCAGAGAGACCAGCTAGCTGCAATCAGGTCAGTGCAGAGACCAGCTAGCTGAAATCAGGTCAGTGCAGAGAGACAAGCTAGCTGCAATCAGATCAGTGTAGAGACCAGCTAGCTGAAATCAGGTCAGTGCAGAGAGACAAGCTAGCTGCTATCAGGTCAGTGCAGAGAGACAAGCTAGCTGCAATCAGGTCAGTGTAGAGACCAGCTAGCTGAAATCAGGTCAGTGCAGAGAGACAAGCTAGCTGTAATCAGGTCAGTGCAGAGAGACAAGCTAGCTGCAATCAGGTCAGTGTAGAGACCAGCTAGCTGAAATCAGGTCAGTGCAGAGAGACCAGCTAGCTGAAATCAGGTCAGTGCAGAGAGACAAGCTAGCTGTAATCAGGTCAGTGCAGAGAGACAAGCTAGCTGCTATCAGGTCAGTGCAGAGAGACAAACTAGCTGCAATCAGGTCAGTGCAGAGAGACAAGCTAGCTGTAATCAGGTCAGTGCAGAGAGACAAGCTAGCTGCAATCAGGTCAGTGCAGAGAGACAAGCTAGCTGTAATCAGGTCAGTGCAGAGAGACAAGCTAGCTGTAATCAGGTCAGTGTGGGACAAGCTAGCTGTAATCAGGTCAGTGTGGGACAAGCTAGCTGGTATCAGGTCAGTGTAGGACAAGTGGGTGACCCAACTTCCCCTGTTTTACAACCCTGGGCCCACCGTTACTGTTGATGAGCAGTTTATGCCATTTAGGGTCCGCTGCCTCTTCAGGCAGTACATACCGTCTACACCCGCAACATATGGAATCAAGATCTGGGCTGCCTGTGATGCTGCTTCATCATATGCATGGAAAAATATATTTTTTCATGGTACGTAATTGCTTTTTTGTTATTACACTTACTGATAATTTCAAAATAATATTTCAATTCTCCACCCATTTCATTTTATGGATAAAGAATCTTCCATGAAAGATAAACAAATTAACAATGAAAGATAAATCAGGGTCAATATCATTTGGATCAAAATAAAACATAATATCAGAGTCTCTCAGATTAACATTAATAGTTGTTTATTTTCAAATAAAATCTTACTCACTCCAAAATCTTCTGACATAAGAACAGTGCCAAAATAAATGGTCAAGCAGAGGGAATAGTAACATATTGACCTAGTTCTTATATACATGTTATAGTAGTTATAGTTTAAAATGTACATGTCTTCTAGCTGTATTGAGGCTACAAACTCCTCAACAGTTGCACCTGGAGTCCTGTTATTTTCTCCTAAAAGAAGAATAGCACCTTTAGGGACAGCTCTAACAACTATTAGAAACTCCTCAACAGTTGCACCTGGAGTCATGTTATTTTCTCCTAAAAGAAGAATAGCACCTTTAGGGACAGCTCTAACAACTATTAGAAACTCCTCAACAGTTGCACCTGGAGTCATGTTATTTTCTCCTAAAAGAAGAATAGCACCTTTAGGGACAGCTCTAACAACTATTAGAAACTCAACAGTTGCACCTGGAGTCATGTTATTTTCTCCTAAAAGAAGAATAGCAGAGGGACAGCTCTAACAACTATTGAAACTCCTTAACAGTTGCATGGAGTCCTTTATTTTCTCCTAAAAGAAGAATAGCACCTTTAGGGACAGCTCTAACAACTATTAGAAACTCCTCAACAGTTGCACCTGGAGTCCTGTTATTTTCTCCTAAAAGAAGAATAGCACCTTTAGGGACAGCTCTAACAACTATTAGAAACTCCTCAACAGTTGCACCTGGAGTCCTGTTATTTTCTCCTAAAAGAAGAATAGCACCTTTAGGGACAGCTCTAACAACTATTAGAAACTCCTCAACAGTTGCACCTGGAGTCATGTTATTTTCTCCTAAAAGAAGAATAGCACCTTTAGGGACAGCTCTAACAACTATTAGAAACTCCTCAACAGTTGCACCTGGAGTCATGTTATTTTCTCCTAAAAGAAGAATAGCATCTTTAGGGACAGCTCTAACAACTATTAGAAACTCCTCAACAGTTGCACCTGGAGTCATGTTATTTTCTCCTAAAAGAAGAATAGCACCTTTAGGGACAGCTCTAACAACTATTAGAAACTCCTCAGGAGTGAATGTAACATTGTGTGTTCTCATACATTCTGAATAATCATATTGTTGTCCATCATCAATCATTTTTTAACTCAAATAAATGCTGTTGTCAAACCAGTTCTGGTGTGTTGTATTTATGTCTTTATTATTCCAGATTGTATATCTATGTTGGGAAAAAACATGTTTGTACATGAAGTTCCAAGTTAGAAGTACCTGTTAATGAAAGTTAGCAAGCTTAATAGGCATCCATGTCAAAGTTGCATTTGAGTAAGAATTCTAGACCACCAATCTGTTGAAATATTAAATGAGGGATTATATTCCAAATGCAATTCTTATTTCTCAAATAGTTTTGTATCCATTTGATCTTAAAGATGATATTATTGGTTTTAATATCCAGAGCATTCAACCCTCCCTCACTTTGGGTGTTACATATTACCGCTTCTCTGAAATAATGAGCTTTATTCCTCCATATGAAGTTAAATCATTTAGTATCAACCATTTTAGTTACTGACAGAGGAACAGCCAAGGCAAGGGAGGTATAAACTAATCTGGACCTTCAGATTGTGATAAAAGTACACGTCCAGATAAAGAAAGATCTCTTTATACCCAGGAGTTAAATCTCTTTCCAATGTTCTCTACAATAGGAGAGAAATGTAAGTTGGCCCTTTCTTTCTGATCTTTGCTAACTGTAATACCAAGATATGTGATCACATCTTTTACAGGGATATCATTTAAAAGAAAAAAAAAATTTAACTAGACAAGTCAGTTAAGAACAAATTCTTATATACAATGATGGCCTACACCGGCCAAACACTAACCCAGACGACGCTGGGCCAGTTGTGCTCCGTCCTAGGGAACTCCCAATCCCAATCCAACTCCAACTCCCAAGGCCGGGTTATGACACAGCCTCAAATTTAACCAGGGTCTGTAGTGACACCTCTAGCACTGAAATGCAGTGCCTTAGACCTCTGCGCCACTCGGGAGCCCCAATATTACATAATGAGTTTAAGTCACATCTTTTCAACGCAAATAATTCACATTTACTAATATTCAGAGATAAACAAGATACATGTGAGAAGGCATTAATACAGTCTCTTGTAGAAAGTAAAAGTCTGCATTAAACTATTTGCAATATATGAAAATAGCCTTACGTTTGTGTAAATGACGAATACCCCTGACATGAATTGAACAAAGAGATAAAGACATGAACTTCAACAAACATCCTTGTTATGCTAATGTAAGCTTTTCCTAAGGATATGTAACTCAAAAGGATTTCCATCCCATTATTAACCCCTCCAACATAAAACTAAGAAATACTGGTCATAAAGTGATCAAATTATTCTTACACCCACATGAGGGAGACATTGTGTAGATCTTACAATAAGCAGTTATTCACCCATAGTTCGTGTTTGGTTTACCAGTCAGCCTTTCCTCATTCAAGTGTTTGTGTAAATTCTTTTCAATAAAAGGCTGTTTTTCACCTGCAATGAGGCAGTGTTTAGGCAGTGTTTAGGCCTACCAGTTCTGTCCGAGTTAGACTCTGTCTCTCAAATGTTCTGGTTTGGCCGCATTTCTTTCCCGTCGATGGTCACTCTTGCACTGACAAAAAAATTCAGTTTCGAGCTGCAGCTGCCATCGGCCACAGTCCCTCCCGTGTCACTTTGACCGCTGAGGTCAGATCCTCTGTGAACCTCCATTTTTGCGTGATGAGGAACTGACAGTTCTTCGCTCGCCTACAGAGAAGATCCCGTGTAGATCTGTTGGTGAACCAGATGATGGCTTGTCATGATTCCTGAGTCCCCAAACGATGAACGATGTCCACATTCTCCTGAAGTTTGGCTTTTGATTCGGGAATGACAGCTTCTCAGATGTCAACAACTCCTCATTTGATGTCCTCACCCACCTGCTCTGGAATTCCATGGAGCCTCAGGTTTCACCAGGCCTGGTATCTCTCCTCCTCATTCACCTTTTGCTCGAGTTCAGCCACCTTCTTTTCATTTTCCTGTCAGATAACTTCCGTTTTCTTCACGTCACTTTTGATAGTTTTCACTTCTCCAGAGATAGTCAACACATTTTTTTTTAGCATCAATTTTCATCGTATTCACCCCAACCATGTCCTCCAAGCCATTTGCCCTTTCATCTATCTTTGCTGTCAACAGCATCACAACATTGCTTTGTGTCTCAAGAAGTGACACACGCTCTTGTCCTCTCATCTTTTCCCCCTGGGGTTGGACTGGAGTGTTGGGGTATTGAGGTAATGGCCTGAGCTGGGGACTGGATGGGTGCAACTTGTCAGCATTGTGCACACCAAATTTTCATCACCCACAGCAGTATTTCCCCCCACAGAGGAGTACCTAAAACCATACCATATTTTGCTGTTAATTGTACATCTGATGATTTCTCAATATCTTTTCTTCTGCTTCTGGTAGTGGAAGTTTCCATGTAGACAAGCAATTTTTTGAGCTAGCTAACTTAATCGTTTTAGAGGTGAATAACTTGCAGAAAGTAATCAATTACTTTGACAAACACGCGAAACCATATTCACACAGTGTTTTATGACCTTAGAAATAACCAAATGGTTATATTTGGGTGAGGAAATCCAATAATTCCTTCAGCTACCAAAACAATACATCTGCACTGTTTGTACAAGCAGGCTAAGTAGGGCTTGGTATCAACAGCCAATCCAGTAGGGTCCTGGAAACTATAATGAGCTTTGATTGGTCAATAGCACAGCAATGTCGCTGAATATTTACAAAAAGTTCAACTTTATCCAACTTTGTTCACGTTCCCTAGCCCATGCTGGCATAGCCCACTGGTTCCCCGCCCTCATAAAGCCACATAGAATGGAATTCATGCAGGACAATGTGGGAACTGGAGATCCACATCGACATTAAAGAGAGAAGTAGTAAGAAGATGGCGAGGTTTCTCAGGTGAGCAATCATTTTAAACCGAATTTGAAATTATGGATTTATTGGTGATTCATCAACTATTGTCGATAAAACCACTAGGAGGAGCCACGCGACCAATAATGAAAACAAATACACCAAAAATAGTTTTTCTCATAGTTCGGTGCTATCAGCTATTTCTTAAAATGGATGTTTGGACTAATTTGCAGAAATTAAACAAACAGATATCCGTCTAAATTATCAAGGTAGTAAATAAATATTGCTATTTGATTGAAAATCACATCTAGTACATTGTCTGCTACCTCATTCAGGGGATGAACCGTTTTAGTTTCAGTGACCCAATATTTTGGGTAAAATATTTACTCAATATTTTTGCTATTTTTTAAATTATCAACACATCTGACCACACATTATACAGACTGTCTGGTTTTGGAATGGGTATTATTATAAGCCTAATTCAGAAATGTTTTTCCCAACACTAATACTATCTATGTTGTGACTGTTTTATGTACTGTAACACTACAGTATGTGATTCGGGGCTTTGTCAGTACGACAGACAAGTCAACGTATAGCAAAGGGCTGTTTTGGTTTTATCACAAACTGTCACATTCCTGTAGGCTGTCCGTGGTGCTGATCACTAATCCTCTGTTTGCCACTCCAGTAAGAGGAAGTGAGAGACTGTGACAAGTGAGTGTGTGTGTCTCTCACCTCTTTTCTTCCCCTCTCTGTCCCCTCTTTCTTCTTCCCTCTCTCCACCTGTGTACACACACACACACACACACACACACACACACACACACACACACACACACACACACACACAGCCATAGGAAATGGTTAACCACACAGGAATGTCACACGGAATAGTATTGTGTGTTATTCAAATTTGATCTGATGTAATATAATGTGATTGGTCTGAAAGAGTTCTGAGGAGAGATAAGGAGAGGAGTGGAAAGCAACCCTGTCTTTCAGATGTCATCTTTGGCAAGACTGTAGCAGGCTATGAGATCATTTAAGGTGACCTGTCACTTTCCTGACAGAAATCCTGTGTGTGTTCTCTCTACTTGATTGATGTATTGTTTGAGAGTGTGTGTCTGTGTGTTTTAAAGTGTGTGTGTGTGTGTGTGTGTGTGTGTGTGTGTGTGTGTGTGTGTGTGTGTGTGTGTGTGTGTGTGTGTGTGTGTGTGTGTGTGAGCAAGAAAGGGACATAGTGAGTTTTCTGAAGTTGATTAACGGTATATATAATTTGGGATTTTAGGGCTGGTGTATGTGACTGTGTTTACTTCTCTAGCTGATTGGCAGTATTGTTTGGGAGTGTATGCATGCATGTGCATATGATTGTAGTGTATGTGTGTGTGAGATTGCTGTGGTGGACACAGGCTCTGCCTGAACTGTTGTTTATCCCTCTGCTCTAGAGTCCCAGGTGTGTATCTGTGTATGAGAGTGTGTGTGGTAATCAGCTCTCAGTCGGCACCAGCGCTGTCAGAGGTTGTTTCCCTGGAGAGGAGAGAGCAAAGATTTGGATACCATGACGACCAGTTTCATGTCAGACTCAGTCTCGGCTCTCCCTCCGCCTCTCCCCCCTCAATCTCTCTCTCTCTCTTTGATTTCTCTCTGCTCTTCCTCTTCTTATCTTTAATTGAATTGGTGTGTGCGTGTGTTTTTCTATATGTTTCTGCCCATGTGTATGTGTGTGTGTGTGTGTGTGTGCATGTTTGCCTACATGTGTTTTTATGCGTCTGTGTCTTGTGAATGCGTCTGATGGTTCGGCGTCCATGTGGATATTTTTAGCAGGGCTGTGTAGACCTGCCCTCCCCTCAGCTTCATTGATCCCTCTCTCTCTCCCTCTTTCTCTCTCATTCAGTTGGTTTCTCTCCTTCAATTAGCTTCCCTGCACTATGCACTTAGAGAGAGAGTTGACCATCCCCCTCAAGTTAGAGGAAGAGCGCTATAAATGACCTGAAGATAGACGCTTTCCACACATAGACTGAGTGAGGGAGGGAAGGATGACCACAGCAGTGAGTGGTCCCTCTGGGAAATGGATGATAGGTTCTCAGAGACAAACCACCCCTTTCATTGGACTGATGAGGCTGATGTCTGAGTGCATTGCAGTTCACACAATCATGGTGAGTGTTGGGGGGTGGGAGTGTGTGTGTGGTGAGGGGGTTTAAGCATGCAAAACACACACGCTCACACGCACCTGTCTAATCTATTTTGTTAGGGCTTTGATTAACACCCTCTAATTACCCTCATCAGAGTAGTCTCTGAGGAATACACACAAGTGCGCGCGCACACACATATACACTTGTTATGTTCTTCTATCCTCGTGGGGACCTAACATGTCATTTCCATAAAAAATCCTATTTTCCCTAACGCTTACCCTAATTGTAACCCTAACCCTAAACCCTAACCCTAATTCTAACCCTAACCCTAATTGTAACCCTAACCCTAATTCTAACCCTATTTGTAACCCAAACGCTAAACCTAACCACTAAGTTTAAAATAGCCTTTGTTTTTTTCCTTGCTTTACTATCCTTGTGGGGACTTTTGGTGATTTTAGGTGAGTAAAAATCAGAGAATAAGGTGTGTGTATATGTGTGTGTCTGTGTCCTGCCTGGTGTGTATACAGTCTAAGTTAGATGTCCATCCAGGTCCCATGAACGTCTAGAATTGCCTTCAAAACCGGCCACGGTGATTGTTACTACTTTCAAGTAGGCTGGCTGATTGTAAGGGGCTTGTAGATGGGGATGGTGGATAAGTGGTAAAGCCACTCTCCGGCGCCAAGGTTTGCATGTTCAATCCCAGAGCTAGGGGATAATGTTTTGTTTTTCTGTTTTCAGCCTTTCCTAAACTTTAACCCTTAACTTAATCACGCTGAATTCATTTCTAAACCTAACCCTATTTGAATCCTATCCCAAACCTTAATCCTTAATTTAACAAGAAGTGAAACCCCTAGCCCAATGCAAGTGTTTTTGGTTAGGTGAGTGTCTCAACTTAAACATCAAAAACCAACGTTTACCTTGAGATCACCCATAGACGTTTGGAAAAACGTGGACAAATGTCAAATTTCGAAGTCGAACTGTGATACATTGTTGGTGTATATACATGAATAATTCATCTCATCATGTGAGTGTTTACTCAGACCGTTATGTGATTCCCCATAGTGTTGTTATTTTGGCATGTCATATGTCATCATTAAGTGTGTGTGTGTGTCTGTGTGTACACTATACAGTATACAATATGCTGTATGTGTGAGTGAGTGAGAGAGGAGGAATGTGTGATTCACCTAGCCTTACATAAAGCTGATCTCTAAATATAGCAGCAGGCAGCATGCATGACTCCAGATTTCTGCACCAAAGCTATCGGCTACATTGATATGTGCGTGGGCCCCACACAGCTGACTGCTCTCCTGGCTCACTGGCTTAACACACTGCACCATCCCCTTAGCTTACCTCAGCTGGAGACACTAGCATTAGTTTAGCTTAAACCAGTATCTTCCCCATACCATACCTTAGCTAGAGGCTAAAGTTAGCTTAGCGTCATCCTCCTACTTTACATCATGTAGAGCAGGGGTGTCAAACTCTTTCCATGGAGGGCCTAGTGTCTGCTGTTTTTTTTCTCCTTTCAGTTAAGACCTAGACAATCAGGTGAGGGAGTTCCTTACTAATCAGCTGACCTTAATTTGACAATGAAATAAAAGGGAGGAGAGAACCCACAGACACACGGCCCTCTGTGGAACTAGTTTGACACGTGATGTAGAGACACTAGCGTTAGCATTCATTAGCTTAGCTTAAGTCATTCATCATCCCAATGCTTTCCCAATGCTTTAGTTTAGTATCTGTATCTAGTTGTATTGTTGAAGTGTGTCATGGTTAAGATGAGAAGCTGCTCTCCTAGCATCCTTCCAAACTGTCTGCTGTGAGATGTATGCTACTAGAAGTGTGCAGAGAGAACATAACGTAGCCGAAGCCACAGTAAGTGTAACTAATGTAAAAACTAAACATTTGAATAGCTGGTGACTTACGAGACCTGCGCCGGTAACAAGTCTAGTGAATCTGAACGGGCCTTTTTAATGGGGCTTTAACCACAAGATGGGGTCTGCTGGGTCTCTGTGAGAGTGGTGATGGAACTGCTGTCAAATTGGCTTTAATTGGCAATTACTGGTGAGTGTGTTTTTATGTGTGTGTGTGTGTGTGTGTGAGCGTGCGTGCGTGTGTGTGCGCGCAGGGGCAGACTGGGACACCATGTGTTTGATGTACAGTGCATTTGGAAAGTATTCAGACCCTTTCACTTTTTCCACATTTCGTCATGTTACAGAAAGAAAACAGTTTTATAGGAGAGAAAAAAACAGGTTTTTAAGAGAAACGGAAGTATCACATTTACATAATTATTCAGACCCTTTATTCAGTACTTTGTTGATGCACCTTTGGTAGCAACTACAGCCTCAAGTCTTCTTGGGTATGACGCTACAAGCTTGGCACACTTGTATTTGGGAGTTTCTACCATTCTTCTGTGCAGATCCTCTCAAGTCCTGTCAGGTTGGATGGGGAGTGTTGCTGCACAGCTTTTTTCAGGTCTCCAGAGATATTAGATCGGGTTCAAGTCCGGGCTCTGGCTGGGCCACTCAAGGACATTCAGAGACTTGTCCCGAAGCCACTCCTGCATTGTGCTTAGGGTTGTTGTGCTTAGGGTCATTGTCCTGTTGGAAGATTAATCTTTCCCCAGTCTGAGGCCCTGAGCACTCTGGAGCAGGTCTTCATCAAGGATCTCTCCGTACTTTGCACCGTTCATCTTTCTCTCGATCCTGACTAGTCTCCAAGTCCCTGCCGCTGAAAACATCCCCACAGCATGATGCTGCCACCACCTTGCTTCACTGTAGGGATCTACACTCTAAAAAATAAAAAGGTTCCTGGAGTATCCTTTAGGGGTTCTTCAAATTGATACTGTGGGGGAAACCCTAAGTTCTTTGAAGAACCCCTTCAAAACGTTCTTCAAAGAACCCCTTTCAATGGATCCTTGAGTAACCTTTGGGGGTTAATTTTTTAACTACCCCCCTCACCTATTATTACTCATAATATGCAGAGCAACACAATATTTCAGTTCAGTGTTTATTGTGATTTTAGTGGCAAAGTAGCATAAAGAAATCCAAATATGAGGTAAACTCCCAGCAGAGCCCCAAGTCCTCTGGCCTGTTGATGTTAATGTGTTTCCATAGCCAGAATGATTTTGCAGTGCATGGTAATCAAACAGGTTCTCTGTTATATTCATAGGTGTAGGGAGGGTGAAGTCTTTGCATTTCCAAAATAGTAATTATACAGATGTTTAACAAAACATGCACACGACAGTATGCATATCTTGGTTTTTGTGGTAAATGTGAATGAAAAAAACTTTTGATGATGGTTTTCCTGCACATACTGTACCTTGTCTATAATGTAGAGGGAGGAGGATGGTACATATGATCTGTATAACATACCAATAGACATACCTTTGTATGCCTCCTCGTCTGTATACCTACAGACACAAAAGTGAGCAGTTCAGTCATCTGCACCCAATACAGCCAGCCTTCAACATATTATAGCCTACAAATTCTTACCTCTTTGTTGATTGATATCCATTGAATTGTGTCCATTTTCTGTTTTAGAAAGATTGCACAAATATGAAAAGAGAGATGGTATCATTACAAAACAATATCCATTTAGATCATATAAGGGACCAACCTTAAATTGAGGAGATCTTTACATTTTTCAGTTAAGTGCCTGCACCTGCTGTCCTTTCAAATTCAAATCCAAATGTTTCTAGTTGGGCAGTTATGTTCCTTTTTTGTGCCATTGTCAGTGTCAAGAACCTTAAGGTTCTTAAGGTTTGATCAAACCAGAGAACTGTGTTTCTCATGGTCTGAGAGTCCTTTAGGTGCTGTGTTGCAAACTCCAAGCGGGCTGTCATTTGCCTTTTACTGAGGAGTGGCTTCCGTCTGGCCACTGTACCATAAATACCTGGTTGCTGGAGTGCTGCAGAGATTGTTGTTCTTACATCTCCACAGAGGAACTCTCAAGCTCTTTCAGTGACCATCAGGTTCTTGGTCACCTCCATGATCATGGCCCTTCTCCCCCAATTGCTCAGTTTGGTTGTTCCAAACGTATTCCATGTTAGAATGATGGAGGCCACTGTGTTCTTGGGGACCTTCAATGCTGCTGAAATGTTTTAGTACTCTTCCCCAGATCTATGCCTCAACACAATCTTATCTCGGAGCTCTACGGACAATTCCTTCCACCTCATACCTTGGATTTTGCTCTGACATGCACTATCAATGGTGGGACCTTATATAGACAGGTGTGTGCCTTTCCAAATCATGTCAAATCAATTGTATTTACCACAAGTGGACTCTAATCAAGTTGTAGAAAGGATGATTCATTGAAACAGGATGCACCTGAGCTCAATTCCGAGTCTCATAGCAAAGGGTCTGAATACTTATGTAAATAAGGTATTTTTAAAATGTATATTTTATACATGTCTACAATTTTTTTTTTTACTAAATAATTTGTCATTATGGGGTATTGTGTGTAGATTAATAAGGAACCAATGTAATAATCCATTTTAGAGTAAGGCTGTAACGTAACAAAATGTGGAAAAAGTAAAACAAAAATTAGTAACAAAAATGACAAAATATATATATTAGTGTGTTTCAATTCCAATCAGCCCACCAAACTAAAAAATGGCACCTGCCAGAATTGCCAGATGGCCAATCCGCTCCCGTGTTTTTTTAATGTTCATATACTGTATGTATGTCTGTCCTTGTTTGTGTGCCGGTCAATCTGTGATGATGTGTGCATGTCTGTGTGTGTTAGGGCTGGGCAGTTATATCACTGGGACAGTTAGGGCAGTTGTATCACTGGGACAGTTGGGCAGTTATATCACTGGGACAGTTGGGGCAGTTATATCACTGGGACAGTTGGGGCAGTTATATCACTGGGGCAGTTATATCACTGGGACAGTTAGGGCAGTTGTATCACTGGGACAGTTGGGCAGTTATATCACTGGGACAGTTAGGGCAGTTGTATCACTGGGACAGTTGGGCAGTTATATCACTGGGACAGTTGGGGCAGTTATATCACTGGGACAGTTGGGGCAGTTATATCACTGGGACAGTTGGGGCAGTTATATCACTGGGACAGTTGGGGCAGTTATATCACTGGGGCAGTTATATCACTGGGACAGTTGGGCAGTTATATCACTGGGACAGTTAGGGCAGTTGTATCACTGGGACAGTTGGGCAGTTATATCACTGGGACAGTTGGGGCAGTTATATCACTGGGACAGTTGGGGCAGTTATATCACTGGGGCAGTTATATCACTGGGACAGTTAGGGCAGTTATATCACTGGGACAGTTGGGCAGTTATATCACTGGGACAGTTAGGGCAGTTGTATCACTGGGACAGTTGGGCAGTTATATCACTGGGACAGTTGGGCAGTTATATCACTGGGACAGTTGGGGCAGTTATATCACTGGGACAGTTGGGGCAGTTATATCACTGGGACAGTTGGGGCAGTTATATCACTGGGACAGTTGGGGCAGTTATATCACTGGGACAGTTGGGGCAGTTATATCACTGGGACAGTTGGGGCAGTTATATCACTGGGACAGTTGGGGCAGTTATATCACTGGGACAGTTGGGGCAGTTATATCACTGGGACAGTTGGGGCAGTTGTATCACTGGGACAGTTGGGCAGTTATATCACTGGGGCAGTTATATCACTGGGACAGTTAGGGCAGTTATATCACTGGGACAGTTGGGACAGTTATATCACTGGGACAGTTAGTTATATCACTGGAACAGTTGGGGCAGTTATATCACTGGGACAGTTGGGGCAGTTATATCACTGGGGCAGTTATATCACTGGGGCAGTTAGGGCAGTTATATCACTGGGACAGTTGGGGCAGTTATATCACTGGGAGAGTTGGGGCAGTTATATCACTGGGACAGTTGGGGCAGTTATATCACTGGGGCAGTTATATCACTGGGACAGTTAGGGCAGTTATATCACTGGGACAGTTAGGGCAGTTATATCACTGGGACAGTTGGGGCAGTTATATCACTGGGACAGTTGGAACAGTTATATCACTGGGGCAGTTATATCACTGGGACAGTTGGGGCAGTTATATCACTGGGGCAGTTATATCACTGGGACAGTTGGGGCAGTTATATCACTGGGGCAGTTATATCATTGTATTTTTTTCTTCATTTTTGGCGATATGACGGTATATGACGGTATATGACGGTATTTGACGGTATATGACGGTATTTGACGGTATATGACGGTATATGACGGTATTTGACGGTATTTGATGGTATTTGACGGTATTTGACGGTATATGACGGTATATGACGGTATTTGATGGTATATGACGGTATATGACGGTATATGACGGTATATGACGGTATAGAATATCTGCAACATCGTAAACTATCCTATTTAAAAAAGATCCTATTTGGGGTTTTCTAAGCACTCCATCAGGGTGGCTTCACCCCAAGAAATGGCTTTGCTCTTGTTAGCCTCCATGTATGAGTAGCCAGCCTCACCAGACCTCCCGAAGATGTTGACTTGTTATGCTACAAATGTTAGCAGCAGTTTCTAACTTGATTGCCATCAGTTTACTGTTTGTAAATGAATACCGGTATATAGTTTTTGACAGTTTTACAGCCCAGCCCAGCTTGCCTACGGAGCTGTGAGGGGAACGGCACCTCAGTACCTCCAGGCTCTGATCAGGCCCTACACCCAAACAAGGGCACTGCGTTCATCCACCTCTGGCCTGCTCGCCTCCCTACCACTGAGGAAGTACAGTTCCCGCTCAGCCCAGTCAAAACTGTTCGCTGCTCTGGCCCCCCAATGGTGGAACAAACTCCCTCACGACGCCAGGACAGGGGAGTCAATCACCACCTTCCGGAGACACCTGAAACCCCACCTCTTTAAGGAATACCTAGGATAGGATAAAGTAATCCCTCTCACCCCCCCCTTAAAAGATTTAGATGCACTACTGTTCCACTGGATGTCATAAGGTGAATGCACCAATTTGTAAGTCGCTCTGGATAAGAGCGTCTGCTAAATGACTTAAATGTAAAATGTAAATGTGTGTGTTTGTGACCTCAGTAACAGTAAGACCAGAGATACTCATGGGAAATCTGCTCTGAAGTGTCCCTACAGAGGAATAACCTTGGCAGCTTGGAGAGGAGATCCCTGCTGACATGCCCTGTGTGTGTGTGTGTGTGTGTGTGTGTGTGTGTGTGTGTGTGTGTGTGTGTGTGTGTGTGTGTGTGTGTGTGTGTGTGTGTGTGTGTGTGTGCATCAAACGCATGTCAAATGTGGACTCTTGGCTGCTTGAGAAAGGGTACTCCCCAGGTCCTTACCATGCTCCTCATACACTCTGTGTGAAGGTCACTGTGCCCAGTGTCAAATGTTTTCTAGTACCAGCCTAGTGACACACATATGTCGGATGGAATTGCCCCTGTAAGCACTAATGAGTTCTGCCTGTTAATTCTTCATGGATAAGAAAACTATAGGATTGGTTCAAGTAAGGATAGCATTGGGCAAACTGCCCAAACTGCCCTGTGGCTTTAAATTACCATGAGGCACAAATCAATGAGTTCTACCTTTTTACCTCCTTTTGGATAACACTACACTAAGATTAGATCAAGTGAGCTATGATAGGGAAGGGAATGGCAAGCTGCCCAGTCAGGGTTTCAATGAACACTAAGCGCAGCTTTCCAAACTGTTTCACTTTTGAACCTCCTACATTGAATACGGCGATATAGGACTGGGTGAAGAGAGGGATGTGATAGGGCAAGCTGCCCAGATCCTGTTCCATAAAACCCTGTAATAGATCAGTAGATCAGTAGGACAGGGGTCATCCCCGGGGCCAGTGGTGTGTTAGACTGTGGCTCTCATCCAAAGTTGACTCACTCTGTTGTTCATCCCCACTACTTCAGTCATCATTCATTTTCAATGCTTTTTCATTTAGGTCAAAATAAATCCAAGTTGTCTTTTTAGTAACAAACATTATCCTCTTTTAGGGAGTTCTGGTTTGTAACAAACCTGTGTTGTTATAAACTGACAACAAGACACTGCACATGAAACCTTTTGAATGTGATACAAACGACAGCATCAGCAACTCCATTGTAAACAGAGCACTTTGGGTAACTGAACAGGGCCAGAACTCCCAACCCTTTTAAAATGTATTCTGGTCCATATTCAGCTCTGCTTTGTCTCTTCCACAATGTCAACCTGATTGGCTCCTATTGAGAAGCTACAGTACTTCAGTTCATTAGCAACACTCTATTAAAATGGACCACTGTAAGGCTAACACTGTAGCCATATGCTAGCATGACATCATTGAGCCTTCACTAACTCTCTGCATGCATACCAACCATCTCCTCTCTCCTCTCCTTGTATCCTCTCCTTATCTCATCTTTTTGTCTCCTCACCTTCATTCACACTGATTGGGAAAAATAGACCATGGAAGAAAGTCCACAGCCATATTGTCTTTACCTATCGTATGGTTTAAGATCAGTGCAGCTGAAGGAGAGGTGAGGGGAGGAAGCCACTTGAGATAAAGATGCACCCCCAGACTCAGTATAGTAAACTCCCTGGAGATAAAGTCACTACAGTTCATTACTCTTCAGCAGCTGTTTTATTTACCCAATGTGATTAAATGACAGCAGGGGAATCAGCATTACCAGTCTTGTCTGTTGTTATGGCTGCTTATAATAAGGCATTCTGATCAAGGTCATGATGGAGAAACTTCAAAGGGTTTTTATATACTGAACAAAAATATAAACACAACATTTAAAGTGTCGGTCACATGTTTCATGAGCTGAAATAAAAGATCACAGAAATGTTCCATACTCACAAAAAGCTTATTTCTCTCATATATATCTCTCATATATAAAAGCTTATTTCTCTCATATAAACAAATTTGTTTACATCCCTGTTTGTGAGCATTTATCCTTTGCCAAGATACCCCATCTGCCTGACAGGTGTGGCATATCAAGAACCTGATTAAACAGAATGATCACTACACAGGTGAACCTTGTGCTGGGACAATAAAAGGCCACTCTAAAATGTGCAGTTTTGTCACACAACACAATGCCACAGATGTCTGAAGTTTTGAGGGCTCGTGCAATTGGCATGCTGAATGTCCACCAAAGCTGTTGCCAGAGAATTTAATGTTAATTTCTCTGCCATAAGCTGCCTCCAACTTCGTTTTAGAGAATTTGGCAGCACATCCAAACGGCTATACGACAGCAGACCACGTGTATGCACTCCAGCCCAGGACCTCCACATCTGGCTTCTTCACCTGCGGGATCATTTGAGACCAGCCACCAGGACAGCTGATGAAACTGAGGAGTATTTCTGTCTGTAATAAAACCCTTTTGTGGGGAAGAATTCATTCAGATTGGCTGGACCTGGCTCCCAATTGGGTGGGCCTATGTCCTCCCAGGCCCACCAATGGCTACACCCTGCCCAGCCATGTGAAATCCATAGTTTAGGGCCTAATTCATTTATTTAAATTTACTGATTTACTTTTATGTACTGTAACTAAGTAAAATAGTTGAAATTGTTGCATGTTGCTCTTATATTTTTCTTCAGTATATTTCAGTCAGAAGTTAACTCAAGTTCCAGTGCCTTTATCTTTCAAAATGTTCTTGTAGCTTTCTGCTCGACCTCAATTTTGTGCTAGTTGATACGCTACTGTTCTCCTGCTGAATGATGGCATCCTGCTCCATGGTGTGATCACACGCTCCCATGTTCCTGTGAAACATGCTGCGAGCGTGTCTCTAACTCTGCGGTCACTGACACACACTACACTCTTAGAAAACAAGGTTCCAAAAGTGTTCTTCGGCTGTCCCCAGAGGAGAACCCTTTTTGGTTCCAGGTAGAGTCCTTTTTTGGTTCCAGGTAGAACTATTTTGGGTTCCATATAGAACCCACTGGGGAAGGGTTTTACATGGAACCCAATAAGGTTCTACCTGGAACCGAAAAGGGTTCTTCAACGGGTTCTCCTATGGGGACTGCCGAAGAACCCAGGGGTTTCTCCTGGGGTGGCAGGTAGCTTAGTGATTAGAGCGTTGGACTAGTAACCAAAAGGTTTCAAGATCAAATCCCTGAGCTGACAAGGTAAAAATCTGTTGTTCTGCCTCTGTTCCTAGACCATCATTAAAAATAAGAATTTGTTCTTAACTAACTTGCCTAGGTAAAAAAAAAAGGTTCAAGACAGCAGTTTTTTAAATATTCTCATTGACTACTGTGACTGCCACACCAGGGGTATCTCCTGTTGTTATTTATTCTCATTGACTACTGTGACTGCCACACCAGGGGTATCTCCTGTTGTTATTTATTCTCATCGACTACTGTGACTGCCACACCAGGGGTATCTCCTGTTGTTATTTATTCTCATCGACTACTGTGACTGTCACACCAGGGGTATCTCCTGTTGTTATTTATTCTCATCGACTACTGTGACTGCCACACCAGGGGTATCTCCTGTTGTTATTTATTCTCATCGACTACTGTGACTGCCACACCAGGGGTATCTCCTGTTGTTATTATTCTCATCGACTACTGTGACTGCCACACCAGGGGTATCTCCTGTTGTTATTTATTCTCATCGACTACTGTGACTGCCACACCAGGGGTATCTCCTGTTGTTATTTATTCTCATCGACTACTGTGACTGCCACACCAGGGGGTATCTCCTGTTGTTATTTATTCTCATCGACTACTGTGACTGCCACACCAGGGGTATCTCCTGTTGTTATTTATTCTCATCGACTACTGTGACTGCCACACCAGGGGTATCTCCTGTTGTTATGTATTCTCATCGACTACTGTGACTGCCACACCAGGGGTATCTCCTGTTGTTATTTATTCTCATCGACTACTGTGACTGTCACACCAGGGGTATCTCCTGTTGTTATTTATTCTCATCGACTACTGTGACTGCCACACCAGGGGTATCTCCTGTTGTTATTTATTCTCATCGACTACTGTGACTGCCACACCAGGGGTATCTCCTGTTGTTATTTATTCTCATCGACTACTGTGACTGCCACACCAGGGGTATCTCCTGTTGTTATTTATTCTCATCGACTACTGTGACTGCCACACCAGGGGTATCTCCTGTTGTTATGTATTCTCATCGACTACTGTGACTGCCACACCAGGGGTATCTCATGTTGTTATTTATTCTCATCGACTACTGTGACTGCCACACCAGGGGTATCTCCTGTTGTTATGTATTCTCATCGACTACTGTGACTGCCACACCAGGGGTATCTCCTGTTGTTATTTATTCTCATCGACTACTGTGACTGTCACACCAGGGGTATCTCCTGTTGTTATTTATTCTCATCGACTACTGTGACTGCCACACCAGGGGTATCTCCTGTTGTTATGTATTCTCATCGACTACTGTGACAGCCACACCAGGGGTATCTCCTGTTGTTATGTATTCTCATCGACTACTGTGACTGCCACACCAGGGGTATCTCCTGTTGTTATTTATTCTCATCGACTACTGTGACTGTCACACCAGGGGTATCTCCTGTTGTTATTTATTCTCATCGACTACTGTGACTGCCACACCAGGGGAATCTCCTGTTGTTATTTATTCTCATCGACTACTGTGACTGCCACACCAGGGGTATCTCCTGTTGTTATTTATTCTCATCGACTACTGTGACTGCCACACCAGGGGTATCTCCTGTTGTTATTTATTCTCATCGACTACTGTGACTGTCACACCAGGGGTATCTCCTGTTGTTATTTATTCTCCACTCTTCATTTTTAGACCTTGGTGACCTGATGTTCCACCATCTTCTCTACTCAGCTATATACTGTATTTGTCCTCAGACCAGCTCTTCTCTACTCAGCTATATACTGTATCTGTCCTCAGACCAGCTCTTCTCTACTCAGCTATATACTATATCTGTCCTCAGCCCAGCTCTTCTCTACTCAGCTATATACTGTATCTGTCCTCAGCCCAGCTCTTCTCTACTCAGCTATATACTGTATCTGTCCTCAGCCCAGCTCTTCTCTACTCAGCTATATACTATATCTGTCCTCAGCCCAGCTCTTCTCTACTCAGCTATATACTGTATCTGTCCTCAGCCCAGCTCTTCTCTACTCAGCTATATACTGTATCTGTTCTCAGCCCAGCTCTTCTCTACTCAGCTATATACTGTATCTGTCCTCAGCCCAGCCCTTCTCTACTCAGCTATATACTGTATCTGTCCACAGCCCAGCCCTTCTCTACTCAGCTATATACTGTATCTGTCCACAGCCCAGCTCTTCTCTACTCAGCTATATACTGTATCTGTCCTCAGCCCAGCTCTTCTCTACTCAGCTATATACTGTATCTGTCCTCAGCCCAGCTCTTCTCTACTCAGCTATATACTGTATCTGTCCACAGCCCAGCTCTTCTCTACTCAGCTATATACTGTATCTGTCCTCAGCCCAGCTCTTCTCTACTCAGCTATATACTGTATCTGTCCTCAGCCCAGCTCTTCTAAAGCATGTTTGAGTCTCACTCAAAATGGCTCAGTTTTTAAAGTTTTTAAAGCTATCACTTAATAACAGTGGAGTTTTTTGTATCTGTGTTGAACACTTTCAGGTCACAGTTTACATCCCAAACGTCCATTTGAATTTGTACAGAACTCTAGACTCAGGACTACAAATCACACACACACACACACACACACACACATCCTATCTTTAACCTTCTGCTTGCTCTCTCTCTATTTCTCTTGCCCTATCTCTCTCTTTCACACACATACACACCATGTCACTCTTTGAGATATTTAGTCATGGCTCAGTGTCTAGGAGGACTAGGGCCAGAGATGCCCATCTCTACCCAGCCATGGTGGCCTCTGCTCGGGGGAACTTAAGCTCTTGCTGCCCCCTCTTCGCTGGATCTCTGGATCAATAGCACCACAGAGTAGTGTAATAGAATGCGATCTTAATGGAAGTACAAACTAGCTTCTATTACTGTCTCTTCAAATCCCCTCCCATGGGACCCTAAGGGGGCAGGGGAGATTGAGGTTTCATAACAAATTGTACCCTATTTTCTACATAGTTCACCAAATAGTGAATATGTAATAGACTTAAGAATGACAATCTGGCGCCAGGCAGGTAAACACAACCATGTTTGTTAAAGAGAATAAAGCCAAACGGATTGGAGGATTTAACATCTCTGTAGATGCAAACCGATGGCTGGTACAGAGGGTTCTGACTGACGTCTTGAACAGCCAGCTGGGGGGAGTTTACACTGTCTTACAGTCTCAAGCTGGGCTTGGACCCCTGCCAGATCACTTCCATTAGCGGACTGTAGCTCATACTACTTTAGCTGCAGTCAGCAGATTTCTGCAAACTCAGTTGGATTCGGATTGGACACCATATTGACACCAAAAGTTCCCATTACATTGCAGTTTGGCATATGAGACTATTATTGTATTTGAACACTTTGGTGGTGAATTAAGGATAGTTGGCAAACCTTTGTGTGTGAATGGCTCTGTGCCAAAGTCATTGAAACCACTGTGGCTGGTGTTAAGTGAAACACAAACCAGAGAAGCACACTGACCCTCCCACTAACTGTGTCTTGTAGCTAATAGAGCCACTGTGTGTAACTCAGCCACACTAGCCTTGTCTTGTCAGTGTCTTGTCACTCTCTCTGTTCCTCAGTCACTTTCTCCTCCAGAGAGAGGCTATGGACTGATATGATCACAGTGGGAAAGACAGGACAGGACAGCTCAGAAAGGACAGGACAGACACGAAAGGACAGTTCATACAGGACCAACAGAACAGGACAGTTCAGACAGGACAGTTCAGACAGGACCAACAGAACAGGACAGCTCAGAAAGGACAGGACAGTTCATACAGGACCAACAGGACAGGACAGCTCAGAAAGGACAGGACAGACAGGAAAGGACAGTTCATACAGGACCAACAGGACAGGACAGCTCAGAAAGGACAGGACAGACAGGAAAGGACAGTTCATACAGGACCAACAGGACAGGACAGCTCAGAAAGGACAGGACAGACAGGAAAGGACAGTTCATACAGGACCAACAGAACAGGACAGCTCAGAAAGGACAGGACAGACAGGAAAGGACAGTTCATACAGGACCAACAGGACAGGACAGCTCAGAAAGGACAGGACAGACACGAAAGGACAGTTCATACAGGACCAACAGGACAGGACAGCTCAGACAGGACCAACAGAACAGGACAGTTCAGACTGGACAGGACAGCTCAGAAAGGACAGGACAGACAGGAAAGGACAGTTCATACAGGACCAACAGGACAGGACAGCTCAGACTGGACAGGACAGCTCAGACAGGACCAACGGGACAGGACAGTTCAGCCAGGACAGCTCAGACAGGACCAACAGAACAGGACAGCTCAGAAAGGACAGGACAGACAGGAAAGGACAGTTCATACAGGACCAACAGGACAGGACAGTTCAGACAGGACCAACAGAACAGGACAGTTCAGACTGGACAGGACAGCTCAGACAGGACCAACGGGACAGGACAGTTCAGCCAGGACAGCTCAGACAGGACCAACAGAACAGGACAGTTCAGCCAGGACAGCTCAGCCAGGACCAACAGAACAGGACAGCTCAGACAGGACCAACAGAACAGGACAGCTCAGACAGGACCAACAGGACAAGACAGTTCAGCCAGGACAGCTCAGACAGGACCAACAGAACAGGACAGTTCAGACAGGACCAACAGAACAGGACAGCTCAGACAGGACCAACAGAACAGGACAGTTCAGACAGGACCAACAGAACAGGACAGCTCAGACAGGACCAACAGGACAGGACAGTTCAGCCAGGACAGACTGGGCAGACTGACAGGACAGTTTAGACAGGACCAACAGGACAGGACAGCTCAGATAGGACCAACAGGACAGGACAGCTCAGCCGGGACAGACTGGACAGGACATCTCAGCCAGGACAGACTGGACAGGACAGCTCAGATGAGACAGTGAATGATTGATGTGACGCTGAGCAGATTGGTGGAGAGGCCTCTCTCTTATCCACACAAAGCAAACACATGTACAGGCTGTAGAGACTGCTGAATGTTTCATAACCCCGAAGGCTCAGGTTACAGGTTCAGCTGTGTGTCTGTGTGTGTGTGTTGTCTCAGCTCACCCCTCTCCAGAGGGACAGGGCTGTCTGATGTTAGACTGTTACACTGAGGCAGAAGGTATCGGCTTACGTGGGTGTGGAGTGTTGGTTTTCACCCTGTTAACTTTTCTCTTTCGGGGTCAGTGGCTAGGCTCTTTGGGAGGGTAAAGTGTCTGTGTGTGTGTGTGCGTGCGTGCGTGTGTAATAGGTAGAAACATTGTGGATGGAGTTGAGGGGGTGCCAAGAGCAGGTTGTTTTAGCAGGACCTCCAAAGGCCTAGGGGATGAATCACTGTTATCTATGCTCAGGGAGAGAGAGCACCTGTGGGCACCGCTCCACTCACACCACTTCCTGGTCCCGGATCATGGCTGGCTAGAATCAGTCTGCCTGGAGATGTTGCCTACCTTAACAACAGGCCTATGGTCATACACTCTGGGGAGACACAGGTTGTGTCCCAAAATGGCACCTATTCCCTATAGTCCACACATTTCGGGGTTAAAAGTAGTGCACTATATAGGAAATAGGGTACCATTTGGGACTCAATCACAGTCCCACAGGGAGGTTAGCCAAAGTTAAAGCGTATACACTAAAAATTTTATACACCCCACCTGGGCTTCCAGCCAAGGAAGTGTCCAGGGGAATTCAGACTGTTTAGCCAAAAGGTTTCAGATTATTATGTGTTAGCAGTTACTTGTCCTTCCTTTACCTCCATGTACTGCAGATCTAACATATTGAATCTGACCCAAATTACCCACTTGTGGATTGTTGTGAGCAACCATGGTGTTTCCGTTATCCTCTAAGAGACAGGTGACGACGAAGATAAATGGTTCTTCATGAGAACATAGATTTCACACGTTTTCCTTTTGGCCCTTTATTTTCCAAGCCTGGTCCCAGATCTATTTATCAAGCCTATCCTGTCAACTCCGGAAAAACATGATGCTTGGCATGAGAAGGAGTGGCACGATGATCCAAACAGACTGGTACCCAATCTGAAGTTAAAATGTAATTCATAAACAGTTGTCATGAGTTCCACTGAAAGTAGTTCCTCTCCCTGTTCGGGCGGTGCTCGGCGCTCGGCGCTCGGAGCTCGGCGCTCGGTGCTCGGCGCTCGGCGTCGCCGGCCTACTAGCCATCACCCATCCTTTTTTCCTTTTCCGTTTGTTTTGTCTTTGGTTCTTTCACACCTGGTTTCATTTGCTTTCATTTCTGTGTGTATAATTACCCCTGTTGCCTGCTAAGGTTTGTGCGGCATTATTCGTGTCATGTTTCTTGTTGAGGTTGTGCCTTGTTTATTTTCACGTTTTATACCGAGTGTGTATCAGTTTAAGGAGCGTTGTTTTCCTCCTTCCGTGAGTAATTGGTTTTTATTTTTTGTCGAGAGCGTTTATTTTGGTATTTGTACCTGACCTACATGTTTGTGGACTTGCCTATTAAAAAGAAATGCTACTCGGAACATCTCTGCTTTCCTGCGCTTGACTCCTTCACCTACTTCTAAACACAGTCTCGTAACAACAGTGTCATTTTGTAAGTAATAGTTCAGAGTATAGGCCTAGTTGTTGTAAATATGTACTAATTGTTCGGCTCTGCCCCATATTCCAGAAGAGAAGAGAAGACATCACTTGGCGCAGAGTCAGCAAAGTCCACACCGCTGTTCAACCCGACTTGCTTACCTCAATTATTCACATCTTATGAATAACGCACATTACCAGAGATGGCGACAGGGATATTTTTATACGTAACGGCTTGAATTAGTCATGACTTTACAATGGCAAAGATATCATTTTCATATCTTCCGACTACTTTGTGTGGGGGGAAAAAAGCTAAAGAAATAATTTACTCTAGTCGTCTATAAGTGAGTTCCCTGTGCTGGTACTGAAACTGCGTCATGTGTGTTCATCACAAATGTCGTCTGAGGAGCTTTCACTGATATTCCTTCAGTCCCGATGTGAAATAATGGTGTTTCATATTTAATTGATCCCTATTCCCTGATCTCTGAATCTCCACTGCTATAAGCAATAACTCTGCATTGTACAATATTCATTTAAAGATGCCTTTAAAAAAAGGGTTGGGGCGTGGATCAGAAAACCAGTCGGTATCTGGTGTGACCACCATTTGCCTCATGCAGCACAGAGTTGATCAGGCTATTGATTGTGGCCTGTGGAAGGGAGTGAAATGTTGTCCCACTCCTTTTCAATGGCCGTGCAAAGTTGCTGTCTATTGGCAGGAACTGGGACACGCTGTTGTACACGTCGATCCAGAGCATTCCAAACATGCTCAATGTGTGACATGTCTGGTGAGTATGCAGGCCATGGAAGAACTGGGACATTTTCAGCTTCCATGAATTGTGTACAGATCCTTGCGACATGGGGCCGTGCATTATAAGCTGAAACATGAGGTGATGGAGGTGGATGAATGACACGACAATGGTCCTCAGGATGTCGTCATGGTATCTCTGTGCATTCAAATTGCCATCGTTAAAATGCAATTGTGTTCATTATCCGTAGCTTATGCCTGCCCATACCATAACCCCGCAGCCACAATGGGACACATCAACAAACCTGCCTTCTGCCCGGTACAGTTGAAACTGGGATTCATCCATGAAGAGCACACTTCTCCAGCATCCCAGTGGCCAACGAAGGTGAGCATTCGCCCTCTGAAGCCAGTTACAAAGCCAAGCTGCATTCAGGTCAAGACCCTGGTGAGGACGACTAGCACGCTGACAGATTGTGCAGAAATGATTTGTTTGTACAAAACCACAGTTTCATCAGCTGTCCAGGTTGCTGGTCTCAGACAATCCTTCAGGTGAAGAAGCCAGATGTGGAGGTCCCAGGCTGGTATAATTACAATTGAGGCGGATTGGACGTACTGCCAAATTCTCTAAAACAACATTGGAAGAGGCTTATGGTAGAGAAATGAACATTACATTATCTGACAACAGTTCTGGTGAACATTCCTGCAGTCAGCAGGCCAATTGCACACTCCCTCAAAACTTGAGACATCTATGGCATTGTGATGTGTGACAAAACTGCACATTTTAAAGCGGCCTCTTATTGTCCCTCATGTTGTTTAATTAGCTTCTTGATATGCCACACCTGTCAAGTGGATGGATTATCTTGGCAAATGAGAAATGCTCAGGGATGTAAACACATTTCTGGAGAGAAAAAAAATGTAGAGAAATAAGCTTTTTGTGCACATGGAACATTCAGCTCATGAAACATGGGACAAACACTTTACATGTTGCGTTTATATTTTTGTTCAGTGTAACTATCATTTGCAGACAATGTGAACATGTTAGTCTATGTCTGCCATGATCTAAAATACCTTTGCTCTGGACTCCGTGTTTAGATGGTGCAGTTCAGGCATGATACTTCATGCTGCGCTGGCTGTCAGCCTGTCTGACCGTGTGGAGGAATTTCACTTGATTATCTAACAGTCAGTCTGCATCCCGCAGGTTCAAATTCCGCGTGTGTGTATATGTTCGTTCATGCATGCGCCTACGCCAATTCTGCGTCTCCCTCTCTTATTTACACTATCAGGGAGTGTGAGGGAGAGCGTTGACGAGATGACACAATACTTAACGCAAAATAATATTTCCCAACTATTTCCATTTCTCAGTCTCCCCCAACTAAAATACATTCCATGTAGCGAAACCATTAGGCTACTCACTTTCCCACAAAAGAGAAATCCATGACATGGGAGAATCGCGTCGCCTCGAACGCCGAGGGAAAACCGGAAATATTCTTAACGTGTGCACATTCAGCGTTGCGCCACTACACGCAAGCCGAATCACGATGCGCTCACAGTCCCAGTCTCGTGAGATGCTGGTGAGCAGGTCGGTTGTCTCTCGACGCTCTCCAGCCTCTCCCAATAACCGCTCCTGAGCCCTTTTCACCGGCAAGATGTTTTGTTGACTTGCCACCTCAATGAATAGCCATAGGAGGCGATACGGTGAGAATATTATACCTGCTTGAGCTGTAAAGCATTTCTGAGATGCGCAAGTGAACATCAAATAAGTTCTCATTTAGTGGAAAATAGGTTCAAAGCTTTTTTCATCACAATTGAACGGAACTGTTGTGTGTTTTCTCAGTGGATCAGAAAGGGTTGGTCCATTATGCTTTATACTTCAAGTGTACGACGACAACTGGAGGAGACTCGATGTGAAGCCCAAATCCATGCGCTTCCATATACAATGTGACAATTCGATAATTGTTTTCCTACTATTGGAATATACGCCATTGAAAACGTTTTGGATGTTTTTAGGGAAGCACTCACTATTTTTCTGAGACAAGGCAGAAAGAGGGAATGTATTTCATTTGAACTGATAAAAATACTCGGACTCATACGATTATTTCTAGAATTCCTTCTCGTGGATCTACAATGCGCCGAACGTGACGGAGGAAAAATGAAATGTTCCGAACTGATCTCCTAAATGGAATTCAAACTCTGTAATAACGTTTCAGATGTTTTGGGGTTGCGAATTTCCAACTGGTATTCCTACTTTTTTACCAACTTGATATACAGCAGTTGGTGAGGTGGAATTAACATCCAACTGGAGCGCGGAAAGAACACCTTTTGCTTGCTCTGTCGAAATGTGAATCTTGCAGCCCGCTCGAGCCCAGCTCACAGAGCTCCTCTCGAACCAGCTAAACCGTATTTAGGTTCCTAAGTTATTTGGGCAATTCCTCCGCAATACATCAGTTGTGTAGCTTAGCATCTAAATATCGATCATACATCTTGATTTAACCGGAATAATGCGTCTGGAAACATTAAGACGTTTTTCGACTCGTGGATATTGATTTTTCCTCTCAGGTCTTTTTGACAAGCGAATCGCCAGACGCCGCTATTGTTCAGTGAGCCTGGACACACCTTTTTGATGTCAGCCAAGGTAAGTTTCCACAATACTTCAGACTCTTGTGATTGGTTATGTCGATACGCACAGAATTCTCATATTGCACGCATCTCAACCATTTGCATGTCGGTGGAAAGAGAATAGCGCGATCGCTTCTGTACGGATGGGAACATGGGAATTAGAAAGCTGAAAAGAGCACTGTAATATTAGCTATAGGCTACGTACTGTATACAATAAGAACATATTTATTGTAGCTAGTCTATTTCGTTTAACTGTGTGGCTCAGAAACAATAATGAAATATTCCCGAATACAATTGAGCAGGTATAATATTCTCTCTCGGAAAAAACAAAGAACATTGACTTGGATGAAAGCACCTAGGCTATTAATAATAATAATTTATTACATTTGTAAAGCGCTTTTCATTATACAGAATATTATCAAAGTGAATCAAATAAAAAAACAAATATAAATATTAGGCTGCCAATTCCTTCCCAATGCCTTTATCCAAATCCTCGACATTTGGCTTATATAAATATATCATAACCAATGCGTAGCCTGCTGAAATTGATCACTTAACTATTTCCAATGTAGGCCTATTCTTAATGGCCATCAGACTACAAGTAATGCTATAATCTGATGACGTCTGCCTTATACAGCAATGAACTCATGCATGGTCATGTTTATGCATCCATCCAAGATAATAGGCTATTAGATTGTAGTGGCTCCAAACCAGGGTGGTTGGTTTAAGGAGCCCAATCAGAGCCATTTTTCTCACAAGAGGTCACCTTTAGAAACAACGCCACAAGAAGATGGATGTTGGCATTGGCCACAATTGATCAACAATCAATGTGTCATCGTGCAAAACTCTGGCCTGAATTGATAATATGAGAAGATAGTTTTTCATACCAGGTTAGTTAGTATACCTTAGTCTGGTATCAGGTGTATGTTCAAGATAGCTTTATTTTAATGGGCATGCTACTGAACAGTGCATATAAGTCCGTGTGGCTCTGTGGTTAGATTTATACTCACTTTCTAAGGCGTTACCTTGCATTCGTCTAAAGCGCTGTCCATGGTGCTGAAATGGGAAATAGTTATGTGCTGTGTTTACAGCTGTTTCTCTCTGCACGCACACACTGTCCCGGCTGCAGCAGCCACCAAGCAATCAGCGCATGAGGGATACCAGCTGTTCTAACGTTCCATCAAGAGCGACACCTCCGCATTGTCGGATATGTCTCCCTGTTCCCCGTTTCCCGGTCCGACCTAAAGTTCAGATGTCCATCTCCGGCCGCAGTGTCTGATATTAGCGGTCTGACTGGCCGCCAACGCTCCAGCTCGCGCTCCTCCTCTGGCTAAAAAGTATGTCTTCACAGACAAAGCAGCCACACAACACAACAGCCGTCATGGCAAGCAACACTTGATGCAGGCCTATATGGCTCGTTATTGATGTGTAGATTTTCTCACCCCTCAGCTGGTTGAACTTTAAAATTGAAAGGAATCATCGATTCTGTTGCACTTTAGCTGGATTTGACATATCATGTTGATGGGGATGTCAACGATATAGATGATGATGATGATGATGATGATGATTAGCTTTTTCATTGAATTTCAATGTTAAAATGTAACACTAAATGGCTATTCAGAGCGGTTGGGTTAAATGCGGAAGACACATTTCAGTTGAATGCATTCAGTTGTACAACTGACTAGGTATCCCGTTTCCCTATTTACACTATTTGACAGAAAGAATGCATCTATAACAGCAATGCTTTCAAGCAGACTGTTAGGTATACTCTTATTATCCTAGTTCAGGGCTCATATGCATAAAGCTTCTTACAGTATAGGGGTGCTGATCTAGGATCAGTTTATCCTTTTAGATTATAATGAATGGACATGGGGACTTGATCCTAGATCAGCACTCCTACTCTGAGACATGAATATAGACCTATTCTAGTGAATGAGTATAACCCCAGACCTCACATCCTGACCTAGAATAACAACATGTGTACTGGGTCAGCACTCAAAAAGATGCTGCATGAAGCTTCATTCTCCGATGTTTGTATAATTTTCACTGCATCAGGGATAGTGTACAGAGATGTTTCGGCTTTGCAGTCTTCTACAGTGTGTAGGTACAATTTTCCTTTAACTAAAAACAGCATTTATAGGGAACAACCGATGAGCAGCAGGTGCTTCTAATCAGGGTTGCCACTCATCTGCCAATCAGATGGCTTTTCTGGTCAAACTATATACAAGTTAGCCACAGTGCGGACCAATTACACCTGTGTCTCAGTGTGCAGGTTTTACCCAGCAGCCAAGCTGCTGAGAGAGTGTGATGGTCCCCTTTTGACCTAGAATAACCACAGACCTCACAGCTTGACCTAGGCTGTGCTCTATAAGGCCTGCGTATAATAAAGTGTCTAGGAGGCCGGCTGGCGCAGGGTGTAATTGTGTTACCTGAACTCTGACCCCTAAAGCAAACACTAAATAAGCCCATTGACTGATAGCTGCCCTGTAGGGCCCCAGAGGTGCAGATGTGTTTGTGTCCCTTACAGAAAAATCACATTTTCACATGACATTTCAAGTTTTTGGAACACTTGACATGTTCACATGTAAAGTTCATGTTTTTTTTATTCGTACGTGGTGTGTCTGTGCCTGGCCTTGATGTGTGCGTTGTTTAAAAGTGCAGTTTTGTCAATATTATTTTATGAATCCGCCTGTATTAACCTTCTGAATGGGATGTCTCACCTCAGGCTGGTGTTACACAATGCAACTGGCAGGCAATCGTAGTGTTAAGCATTTGAATATACCATGTGTGATTGTTTCCATTCCTATATGCCATTGTATTGTTCTAATTGGGATAGCAATGGGGCGCTATGAGAAAGGAAAGTGGACAAGTAACACATTAAGGAAAGTGAGAGGAGGAAACAGTATAGTGCTTAGAATGATCATTGTTTATCTGTCTGCCCCCCCCACACACACACACACACACACATGTTACAATTGGTCCTCTGCAGATAGTCTTGTGTGTATATGACCCCAAACTGGCTGTGTCTCCACAGTGGGAGAAGTCATAATGCTCTGCTCTACAGGGGACCAGACAGGGCATTTGGACTGCTTTGTGCCGCTCACTCACAATAGACTAAAAGTGATGGTGGGTGGCACTGTTAGAGAGGGAAAGGGAGGGATGAAGGGAGGGAGAGAAATGGATGGATGGAAGGAAAGGGAGAGAGGGAAATGGAGGGATGGATGAAGGAAGGGAGAAAAATGGATGGAGAGGAGAGGGATGGAAGGAGGAAAAGGGAGGGAGGGAGAGAGGATGGGATTGAAGGAGGGATATGGGGAAGAGATTGAGAAAGAGAGGGAGGGAGAAAGCGGGATAGAAGAGAGGATTGAAGGAGACAAGAGGGAGAGGGAGAAAAAGAGGTGGAAGGTTAGGGTGTAAGTAAGAAATACAGGGAGAGAGAGATGAAGTGGTGGCGGCAGCATCGGGGGAAATGCTACTGATTTACTCAGTTAAACAGAACACTCTGCTTCTGGAGAGAGAGGGTAGGCCAGAGAGAGACTTGACAGAGCCCTGTAAAGGCAAAGAGTGAGCGTGCATACAACGAGAGAACCATGGAGACGGGGAGGGGGGGGAGAGAGAGAGAGAGAGAGAGAGAGGCTCTGAGGCACCGCGGAGGCAGTTGTCGATATTATGTGATGGAGAACAAAGCAAAGGGAAATATTGTGACGAGTGGAGGAGGAGAGAGAGAGAGAGGAAGAGAGAGAGAGAGAGGAGAGAGAGAGAGAGGAGAGAGAGGGGAGGAGAGAGAGGGAGGAGAGAGAGAGAGAGGAGGAGAGAGAGAGGAGGAGAGAGAGGGAGGAGAGAGAGAGAGGAGGAGAGAGAGAGGAGGAGAGAGGGAGGAGGAGAGAGAGAATAAAATACAGAGAGGGAGAGAGAATGACACAGAGTAAGAGAGAGGGTGAAGAAGAGGTAACTGAGGAGCTAGCTAGAGGACTCTCCACCTGTCCTCCAGAGCTGGGAGGGAGAGGCTGAGGTGGGAGGATTAGAGGCCAAGGAAGGGCTCTTTGTGTCCAGCCAGGTGTCCTTACAGCCCCTTACCATCCAGTCTCCTCTCCTGGAAGAAACATGACTCACTCACAATCTACCACCAGGCTAAGCTGCTGAGTCACGACCAGTGTGTATGTAAGTGTGTGTGTGTGTGTGTGTGTGTGTGTGTGTGGGTGGGGGGTAATCTAATGTTGATGTTAATGGGCTGTATCATATGGCTGGAAGGCTAAACAGAACAGTACGAGTGAGTGTGTCTTCTGACTCCTCTCTCCATCAAGGCCAGATGCTATTAGACAATGTTCTACACTAGTTTAATGCAACAGAATGCTGTTCTTGTGTTGCAGACCAGACTATCTTTCAAGTACTTTAAGCATTTGCTTTAGCCTGCCTGGAGTCCAACAGGGGCAGGTGTGGAGTTTGGCTTTAGCCTGCCAGGAGTCCAACAAGGGCAGGTGTGGAGTTTTGCTTTAGCCTGCCTGGAGTCTAACAAGGGCAGGTGTGGAGTTTGGCTTTAGCCTGCCTGGAGTCCAACAAGGGCAGGTGTGGAGTTTTGCTTTAGCCTGCCTGGAGTCTAACAAGGGCAGGTGTGGAGTTTGGCTTTAGCCTGCCTGGAGTCCAACAAGGGCAGGTGTGGAGTTTGGCTTTAGCCTGCCAGGAGTCCAACAAGGGCAGGTGTGGAGTTTGGCTTTAGCCTGCCTGGAGTCCAACAAGGGCAGGTGTGGAGTTTGGCTTTAGCCTGCCAGGAGTCCAACAAGGGCAGGTGTGGAGTTTGGCTTTAGCCTGCCAGGAGTCCAACAAGGGCAGGTGTGGAGTTTTGCTTTAGCCTGCCTGGAGTCTAACAAGGGCAGGTGTGGAGTTTGGCTTTAGCCTGCCTGGAGTCTAACAAGGGCAGGTGTGGAGTTTGGCTTTAGCCTGCCTGGAGTCCAACAAGGGCAGGTGTGGAGTTTTGCTTGAGCCTGACTTGAGTGCAACAAGGGCAGGTGTGGAGTTTGGCTTTAGCCTGCCAGGAGTCCAACAATGGCAGGTGTGGAGTTTGGCTCTAGCCTGCCAGGAGTCCAACAAGGGCAGGTGTGGAGTTTGGCTTTAGCCTGCCTGGAGTCCAACAAGGGCAGGTGTGGAGTTTGGCTTTAGCCTGCCAGGAGTCCAACAAGGGCAGGTGTGGAGTTTGGCTTTAGCCTGCCAGGAGTCCAACGAGGGCAGGTGTGGAGTTTGGCTTTAGCCTGCCAGGAGTCCAACAAGGGCAGGTGTGGAGTTTGGCTACTACTATGTTGGTTCCAGGTACCAGACAAGCTCAATCAAGGCCAGCTGTAGTATTTGAAATTATTCACAGGTCTGTTGGGTTGTGCAATGAATAACGGCAGAATATTCTGCCAATTCTGCAATGAATTACATTTCACAAAAGACTTGATTGCAACAGATTTGCCTAGTTAAATAAAGGTTTAAATATATTTTCAGATGTCATATCTCACATTGAGGATATGTGAGAACTGATTGTAGCATAGCAACATAGAGTGGGGCAAAAAAGTATTTAGTCAGCCACCAATTGTGCAAGTTCTCCCACTTAAAAAGATGAGAGAGGCCTGTAATTTTCATCATAGGTACACTTCAACTATGACAGACAAAATGAGAGGAAAAAATCCAGAAAATCACATTGTAGGATTTTTTTATGAATTTATTTGCAAATTATGGTGGAAAATAAGTATTTGGTCAATAACAAAAGTTTATCTCAATACTTTGTTATATACACTTTGTTGGCAATGACAGAGGTCCAACGTTTTCTGTAAGTCTTCACAAGGTTTTCACACACTGTTGCTGGTATTTTGGCCGATTCTTCCATTCAGATCTCCTCTAGAGCAGTGATGTTTTGGGGCTGTTGCTGGGCAACACAGACTTTCAACTCCCTCCAAAGATGTTCTATGGGGTTGAAATCTGGAGACTGGCTAGGCCACTCCAGGACCTTGAAATGCTTCTTACGAAGCCACTCCTTCGTTGCCCTGGCGGTGTGTTTGGGATCATTGTCATGCTGAAAGACCCAGCCACGTTTCATCTTCATCTTTGCTGATGGAAGGAGGTTTTCACTCAAAATCTCACGATACATGGCCCCATTCATTCTTTCCTTTACACGGATCAGTCGTCCTGGTCCCTTTGCAGAAAAACAGCCCCAAAGCATGATGTTTCCACCCCCATGCTTCACAGTAGGTATGGTGTTCTTTGGATGCAACTCAGCATTCTTTGTCCTCCAAACACGACGAGTTGAGTTTTTACCAAAAAGTTATATTTTGGTTTCATCTGACCATATGACATTCTCCCAATCTTCTGGATCATCCAAATGCTCTCTAGCAAACTTCAGACAGTCCTGGACATGTACTGGCTTAAGCAGGGGGACACGTCTGGCACTGCAGGATTTGAGTCCCTGGCGGCGTAGTGTGTTACTGATGGTAGGCTTTGTTACTTTGGTCCCAGCTCTCTGCATGTCATTCACTAGGTCCCCTGGTGTGGTTCTGGGATTTTTGCTCACCGTTCTTGTGATCATTTTGACCCCACGGGGTGAGATCTTGCGTGGAGCCCCAGATCGAGGGAGATTATCAGTGGTCTTGTATGTCTTCCATTTCCTAATAATTGCTCCCACAGTTGATTTCTTCAAACCAAGCTGCTTACCTATTGCAGATTCAGTCTTCCCAGCCTGGTGCAGGTCTACAATTTTGTTTCTGGTGTCCTTTGACAGCTCTTTGGTCTTGGCCATAGAGGAGTTTGGAGTGTGACTGTTTGAGGTTGTGGACAGGTGTCTTTTATACTGATAACAAGTTCAAACAGGTGCCATTAATACAGGTAACGAGTGGAGGACAGAGGAGCCTCTTAAAGAAGAAGTTACAGGTCTGTGAGAGCCAGAAATCTTGCTTGTTTGTAGGTGACCAAATACTTATTTTCCACCATAATTTATTTGCAAATAAATAAATAAAAAATCCTACAATGTGATTTTCTGGATTTCTTTTCTCATTTTGTCTGTCATAGTTGAAGTGTACCTGTGAAAATTACAGGCCTCTCTCATCTTTTTAAGTGGGAGAACTTGCACAATTGGTGGCTGACTAAATACTTTTTTTGCCCCACTGTAGATATCAGTCACACATCTCCTCCCCTGATACTGCGTGTGTGTCAGTGTGTCTGTGTGTGTCACCGTGTGTGTGTCACCGTGTGTGCGTCACCTCTCCCCCCTCTCTGTCACCTCCTCTGGTCATAATGGTCTGTTTGTCTACTCTAGTCATCATAATTCCTGATATTTACCCACACTCCTCTGCTCTCTGTGTGGTTCCCAGCGCTCACAGGGATTATTCCCCAGGTGTTATCACACTGAGTGCTCAGGTGTGTGTTGAAGCTAATCCCTATTGACATCCAACTGTGTTGGTTCTGACTACCTGTCAAGGTACTGCCAACATAATGCTAAGTATATCTAACACACCGTAGGAGGGCTGGTACAGGGCTGCTGTGGACTCTAGTCTTTGTGTCATGTTGCCCTGTTATGGCGTACTCTCTCTTCTTTTTGCTGCTTTAAGCCCTATTGTAGCCCAGAATTCTCATTCTCTGACAAGGAGGCTCCCACAATCAATGTGATATTCTGAATACAATATAAAGTATTCAGGAGATATAACCCATGCATGGAATTTAATCAAGAACTCGGTGCTTCTAAGTACCATGGTTTTGGTTTAAGTCCAGTTAAACTCAGCGGCATGGCACCAGTGGTATCTCATCACTGGTGCTGTGATGCCAACAGGTTCCCAGAACATCTGGTGTCAGTTTAGATGGCTCACTGAACGTGACTTCAGTGTCATAGAGATGGAACAGGGTGCCATGGTGGTGACAGTGCTGACAGGTGACAAGACAGCTGTGAGAAATGTGATCGTATCACCATTGGCCTGGGAGACACAGTGCCGACCCAGAGAGCATGACAGAGGGAAAGACTACTGTGAGAAATGTGATCATATCACCATTGGCCTGGGAGACACAGTGCCGACCCAGAGAGCATAACAGAGGGAAAGACTACTGTGTCAGGTGCAGCCTTCATAAAAAGTGGATAGCTTAGTTCTACACCGGAAATATACATTTTTTATTAAAACTAAACATTTTATTTATCCACCTGTAAGTCACGTTGGATAAAGAGTGTGGTAAATTGTAATGTTACAGCTGTACAGTATGTGTGTGTGTGTGTGTGTGTGTGTGTGTGTGTGTGTGTGTGTTTGTGTGTGTGTGCTGCATGTGTTTGCGGGGTTTGCTGTATGTGTGCTGCGTGTGTTTGCGGTGAGCGTGTGTGTTTGCGCTGTGTGTGCTGTGTGTGTTTGCGGTGAACGTGTGTGCCGCGTGTGTGTGCTGTATGTGTGCTGCGTGTGTTTGCAGTGTGTGTTTGCAGTTATGTGTGTGTGCTATGTGTGTTTGTGGTGTGTGTGTGTGTGTGTGCATGTGTTTGCGGTGTGTGTGTGTGTGCTGTATGTGTGCTGCGGGTGTGTGTGTGTTGCTTGTGTTTGCTGCGTGTGTGTGTGCTGCTTGTGTTTATGGTGTGTGTGTGTTGTGTGTGTGTGTGTTGCTTGTGTGTGTGCTGCTTGTGTTTATGGTGTGTGTGTGTGTGTGTGTGTGTGTGTGCTTGTGTTTGTGGTGTGTGTGCTGCTTGTGTTCGCTGCAGCCTCCCTCCCTTACCGATGTCAGGACTAGGGAACGCTTTAGTGTACTGTGTGAGTGTGTGAAATGGATTTGACCCCTCACTACGCATGCACACACACAGACACACACAGATAGACACACACACAAACACTGCACCAGGTTATGATGAGTGTTGCTTGTAAATTAAAGGTTGGTGCCAGGGGGGAGAGAGGGGAAGAGGAGAAGGAGGGAGAGAGGAGAGGAGGGAGAGAGGAGAGAAGGGGGAGAGGAGAGAAGGGGGAGAGGGGGAGGAGGGAAGAGCAGAGGAGGGAGAGAAGGGGGAGGAGGAGAGGAGGGGGAGAGGAGAGAGGAGGGAGAGAAGGGGGAGAGGAGAGGAGGGAGAGAAGAGGGAAGAGCAGAGAAGGGGGAAGAGGAGAGGAAGGAGGAGAGGAGAGGAGGGAGAGAGAAAGGGGGAGGAGAGGAGAGGAGGGAGAGAAGGGGGGAGGAGAGGAGAGGAGGGAGAGAAGGAGGGAAGAGGAGAGGAGGGAGGGGAGGAGGGGGAAAGAGGAGAAGAGAAGAGAAGAGGGAGAGAAGGGGGAGGAGGGAGAGAGAGAGAGAAGGGGGGAGGAGAGAAGGGGGAGGACGGAGAGAGAGAAGGGGGAGGAGAGGAGAGGAGGGAGAGAGAGAAGGGAGAGAGAGAAGGGGGGAGGAGAGAAGGGGGAGGAGAGAAGGGGGAGGAGAGGAGGGAGAGAGAGAGAGGGGGGGAGGAGAGGAGGGAGAGAGAGAGGGGGGGAGGGAGAGGAGGAGGAGGAGAGAGAGAAGGGGAGGAGGGAGAGGAGAGGGGGAGAGGAGGGGAGAGAGAGAAGGGGGGAGAGGAGAGGAGGGAGAGAAGGGGAGGAGAGAAGGGGGAGGACGGAGAGAGAGAAGGGGGAGGGAGGAGGGAGAGGAGAGGGGGAGAGAGAGAGAAGGGGGGAAGAGAGGAGGGAGAGAGGGGGAGGAGAGAAGGGGGAGGAGAGGGGGGAGAGAGAGAAGGGGGAGAAGGAGGGGGAGAGGAGAGGAGGGAGAGAGAGAAGGGGGAGGAGGAGGGAGAGGAGGGAGAGAGAGAAGGGGGAGGAGAGGAGAGGAGGGAGAGAGAGAAGTGGGGAGAGGAGAGGAGAGGAGGGAGAGAGAGAAGGGGGGAGGAGAGGAGGGGGGGAGAGGAGGGAGAGAAGGGGGGAAGAGAAGAAGCGGATGTAAAACAAACAGTCTGGCTCAAAGCCAGCTGCACTCAGACTCTGTCTGTCTCTGTCTGTCTCTCTCTTCTCTCTCTCTCTCTCTCTCTCTCTCTCTGTCTGCCTGTGTCTCTCTCTCTCTGTCTGCCTCTGTCTGCCTCTGTCACTCTGTCTCTCTCTGCATCTCTCTGTCTCTGTCTATTTGTCTCTCTCTGTCTGCCTCTGTCTCTCTCTGTCTGCCTCTGTCACTGTCTGTCTCTCTCTCTCTCTCTCTGACTCGCTGTCTCTCTCTCTGACTCGCTGTCTCTCTCTCTGACTCGCTGTCTCCTTCTCTGACTCTATGTCTCTGTTTCTGACTCTGTTTCTGACTCTATGTCTCTCTCTGTCTCTGGGTCTGTCTCCAACTCCGACTCCATCTCTGCCTCTGTCTTTCTCTCTGTCTCTTCATCTCTGACCAGGTTTGTCCCAGTACTCATACTGGACTTCTTTCCTCCTCTCCTTAACTTCACGACTGCAAAGCCAGGTGATCGCTCACAAAGCCAGGTGATCTCTCACAAAGCCAGGTCATCTCTCACAAAGCCAGGTCATCTCTCACAAAGCCATGTCATCTCTCACAAAGCCAGGTCATCTCTCACAAAGCCAGGTCATCTCTCACTGACAGGTAGATAGACACCTGACCTGCAGTGTCCTAATACTCTTTTTGGACTCCTTTTCTTGCCTCCTTTCCTTTTACAACTGCTAAGCTGGGGATCTAGCTGATTGGTAGACAGGCACCTGCAGTGTCCTATTACTCTCACAGGACTCCTTTCCTCATCTCCTTTCCTCCATAACTCAACCGTCCTTATCTCCTTCACTTCAAGACTACAGTACAAAGCCAGCTACTCTCTAACTGTCTCTTTTTCTTGGTCCCAATGGCCTGATGTGCTTCCTTTCCTTAGTGACTGATGAAATGAATGTAAAAGGCTTACTGTACACAACTGTGCTTTCAACTATCAAGCCCCAGGATCATAACCACGCATTCATTTTTACCCCCAGTCCCCTCTTTCCCCCCACTGATCTCTCTTTTCCTGCCCTGTGCTAGTTTTGTCCCTTATGGGTACCCTTACAAGCTGTGTCTGTCCTTCCAGCTTCCTAGAGACTGCCAGTCACATGATTTACCCTTAGATTCTCACACTCACACACACCCACTCAGTCAGATCCCGAGCCTCAGTGAGAGAAGGGAGAGACAGTGATGTCATGTCCAGAGTGTGGCAGATGTATAGCCCGGGTCCCTGGCTGTTGTAAATGTCAGCTCTCTGTCTGCAGCCCAATCTGATTGATCACAGTACAGGGAGATGGTCCTCTCTGCACACAGACAGACCAGACCAGACTAGACAGACTAGACAGACTAGACAGACTAGACAGACTAGACAGACAGACAGCAGACAGACAGACAGACAGCCAGACAGACAGACACAGACAGAGACAGACAGACAGACAGACAGACAGACAGACAGACAGACAGAGACCTGCCTGCCTGCCTGACAGGCACCACATGCCACATATGGACTGGGTCAGCATGTACTGTATGTATGGGCAGTTCTGCTGCTGTTCTTTTAAGAACCTGTTTGGAATTCACTAATACTTCTAACTGAAGTGTTAGGGAATGTGTAACTATATGCTCATCGGTAATCATGAGGAAATGAAGATGTGTATATATATTTAAAAATGGACTTAATCCTAACCTATCAGTTGTTATAACATTCTATGTCATGTCCCATTGCGTTCCAGGGGTTAATAGTTAATAATGACTGACAGGCCTGTCACATCCCTGATTTAGAACCAGCCTCATCCAGTCAACCACTCAGCTGAATGTCCTCTGATGTCACTGACATGTCAGTAGGACATAAAAACGCATTAGACTACAGAAGACTGAATGAAGCCTGCAACAACATGAGAAATGACTCTTCTGGCTGCATCTTAAATGGAACCCTATATAGTGTACTACTTTTGACCAGAACCCATAGGGAAACCCATTGGGCTCTGGTCAAAAGAAGTACACTGTATGGAATAGGGCGCCATTTGGGACACAGGCCCTATGAATAATCAGAGGAACCCTAGAGGACTTGTGCCATCAGTTGTACAGAAGATGGATTGAGTTGGAAAGTAGAGCGGTTTGGAGGGTAAACACACAGAGTGGATGTGGATAGATGATTGAGAAGGTAGGTGGAGTTAGTCTCTAGGCCCCTCACTCTCAACTCTGGACCTGGAAGCCTTTTCCAACACGGCATTGTTGCCCTCTAATCAGGGACTGGTTTAGACCTGGGATACCAGGTGGGGGATTCCCCTCTAATCAGGGACTGGTTTAGACCTGGGACACCAGGTGGGGGATTCCCCTCTAATCAGGGACTGGTTTAGACCTGGGACACCAGGTGGGGGATTCCCCTCTAATCAGGGACTGATTTAGACCTGGGACACCTGGCCATGCTGGCCATGCTGCTGCTCCAGTTTCAACTGGCCTGAGCCCTTGGACCATGTCCCAGGACTACCTGACATGATGACTCCTTGCTGTCCCCAGTCCACCTGGCCATGCTGCTGCTCCAGTTTCAACTGTTCTGCCTTACTATTATTTGACCATGCTGGTCATTTATGAACATTTGAACATCTTGGCCATGTTCTGTTATAATCTCCACCCGGCACAGCCAGAAGAGGACTGGCCACCCCACATATGCTCTCTCTAATTCTCTCTTTCTTTCTCTCTCTCGGAGGACCTGAGCCCTAGGACCGTGCCCCAGGACTACCTGACATGATGACTCCTTGCTGTCCCCAGTCCACCTGACTGTGCTGCTGCTCCAGTTTCAACTGTTCTGCCTTATTATTATTCGACCATGCTGGTCATTTATGAACATTTTAACATCTTGGCCATGTTCTGTTATAATCTCTACCCGGCACAGCCAGAAGAGGACTGGCCACCCCACATAGCCTGGTTCCTCTCTAGGTTTCTTCCTAGGTTTTGGCCTTTCTAGGGAGTTTTTCCTAGCCACCGTGCTTTTACACCTGCATTGCTTGCTGTTTGGGTTTTAGGCTGGGTTTCTGTACAGCACTTTGAGATATCAGCTGATGTACGAAGGGCTATATAAATTTGATTTGATTTGACGACACCAGGTGGGGGATTCCCCTCTAATCAGGGACTGGTTTAGACCTGGGACACCAGGTGGGGGATTCCCCTCTAATCAGGGACTGGTTTAGACCTGGGACACCAGGTGGGGGATTCCCCTCTAATCAGGGACTGGTTTAGACCTGGGATACCAGGTGGGGGATTCCCCTCTAATCACGGACTGGTTTAGACCTGGGATACCAGGTGGGGGATTCCCTTCTAATCAGGGACTGATTTAGACCTGGGACACCAGGTGGGGGATTCCCTTCTAATCAGGGACTGATTTAGACCTGGGACACCATGTGGGGGATTCCCTTCTAATCAGGGACTGATTTAGACCTGGGACACCAGGTGGGGGATTCCCTTCTAATCAGGGACTGATTTAGACCTGGGATACCAGGTGGGGGATTCCCTTCTAATCAGGGACTGATTTAGACCTGGGATACCAGGTGGGGGATTCCCTTCTAATCAGGGACTGATTTAGACCTGGGATACCAGGTGGGGGATTCCAGGGGACTGATTTAGACCTGGGATTCCCCCCCTCTAATCAGGGACTGATTTAGACCTGGGACACCAGGTGGGGGATTCCCTTCTAATCAGGGACTGATTTAGACCTGGGATACCAGGTGGGGGATTCCCTTCTAATCAGGGACTGATTTAGACCTGGGACACGAGGTGGGGGATTCCCCTCTAATCAGGGACTGGTTTAGACCTGGGACACCAGGTGGGGGATTCCCCTCTAATCAGGGACTGGTTTAGACCTGGGACACCAGGTGTGTGCAGTGAATCATCAGGTAGAACAGAAAAGCAGCAGGCTCCGGACCTCATAGGGTCAGAGTTGAATACCCCTGCTCTAGGGGAATATTGATGGACAGTTTTAGGCCATGGATACCGGATACATCTCCAGGGCAGATGCCAGTTTGAGCATCATAATGAGTACCGGTGATGAGTACTACTAGTGGTTGGCACTTCTTAGGGCTGTGTGTGTGTGTGTGTGTGTGTGTGTGTGTGTGTGTGTGTGTGTGTGTGTGTGTGTGTGTGTGTGTGTGTGTGTGTGTGTCCTCCATAGTGTAGTACTGTCAGGGATGTATCAGACGGCCAGTCCCAGTGTGTTGGGACAGCGTGTTGTTGATGGGGCTGTCTGTGGAGATGACCATACTTTGTTTCCCCACACAGTCATAACACAATACTCAGGACACACCCCAAAAATGACACATCACTATCATTCAGAGCTTCTGCTTGGGGTTGAGCGTGGACAGCACACAGACACACAACCGGCGTTAGGGCGTAGAATGTGCTGATACACTAAAAAACGGGCTGTCCTGCTCACCCTCATGGATTCCAGTCATTTAATTCCCTCAGGCCAAGTCTCTCAATTTCACCCTTTTAATTTACATTTACATTACATTTAAGTCATTTAGCAGACGCTCTTATCCAGAGCGACTTACAAATTAATAGGGTGTATGTGTGTGTGCACAATAGAGTGCGTACACACACACACACACACACACTTCATTATGATGGTTCCACAGGTCGTTGCTTGTTGCTCAGTAGCAGGGTTGTGCTAGTAATACATTTTCTATTCTGGCTTCCATGCCTCATTTACTAATCAATTCCTCTGTTGTTTTACACATTCAATGAGAGTGCTCTCCTCTTTTATTTTATCCTCCCCTCTCCTCTCCTCTCCTCTCCTCTCCTCTCCTCTCCTCTCCTCTCCTCTCCTCTCCTCTCCTCTCCTCTCCTCTCCTCTCCTCTCCTCTTTTATCTCCTCTTTCATCCTGTCCTCTTTTATCCTCCGCTCTCCTCTCCTCTTTTATCCTCCCCTCTCCTCTTTTATCCTCTCCTCTCCTCTTTTTATCCTGTCCTCTCCTCTCCTCTTTTATCCTCCCCTCTCCTCTTTTATCCTCTCCTCTCTCCTCTTTCATCCTGTCCTCTCCTCTCCTCTCCTCTTTTATCCTCCCCTCTCCTTTTTTATCCTCTCCTCTCTCCTCTTTCATCCTGTCCTCTCCTCTCCTCTCCTCTTTTATCCTCCCCTCTCCTCTTTTATCCTCTCCTCTCTCCTCTTTTATCCTCTCCTCTCCTCTCCTCTTTTATCCTCTCCTCTCCTCTTTTATCCTCTCCTCTCCCTCTTTCATCCAGTCCTCTCCTCTCCCTCTCCTCTTTTATCCTCCCCTCTCCTCTTTATCCTCTCCTCTCTCCTCTTTCATCCTCTCATCACCTCTCCTCTTTATCCTCTCCTTTTTATCCTCTCCTCTTCTTTATCCTCTCTTTTATCTCTCTCCTCTTTTATCCTCTCCTCTTTATCCTCTCCTCTTGTATCCTCTCCTCTTTTATCCTTTCCTCTTTATCCTCTCCTCTTTTATCCTCTCCTCTTTTA